>NW_027494824.1:0-303534 GCF_021521415.1 Bidens hawaiensis
ATTTTATGAAAATATTTTATAAAATTAGACAAAGTTAACAATAACATAAATAATTAAGCCTAGAATATAACTTTGTTTAACTTTATAAAAAAATAATGTATACTAATTAAGCCTATATATTAAAATAATTTTTACTATAGACGGGACATGAAATTGAAAATTTTAATTGAGTCAACTAATTAAAATAAATGTATAAACTAACTTCAAAGGATGTTTATTATACGGGATATGATAATATTAATTAAGCCTATGTATATACTATATTTCTTTATTAAAATGATGTTTACTAAGGAAGTGATAATTTACTTTATGACAAATCATTTAATAGTTTTCTTAATTTAGTTTATGATAGTCATTTTTCAAAATTAATTACTTTCAATAATAAAAATGGTGAAACTAACTTTTCTAATATCATTAAATATCCCAAAATTCAAAATCATTTGAATAACCGGATTAAAATCACATTCAATTACCAAAACCATATATCATTCAATTTACCATAATTATGCAAAATCACAGTTTATGAATTAATTGTAATTAAAATATTTAATTATTCTCTATATAAATGGGAAAATATGTTAACTATTTTTATTTTTAAGAAATTAAGAGATTCAGTTTCACAGCATTTGGTACCAAGCTTAATAACATATTTTCATATTTAATTTATTTATTATGTTTACTTAAATTTATATCATTGACTTTTGTAGGAATTATTAAAAGTTTTTTGAGGCAGTTTTATGGTGATGACACCCCATGTGAAGGTATAATGATTAGGAGGAATAATACTATTATACAATAGTAAGCTTCAATTACTACTAAATATTTAAGAACTACTAATAATTATTTTATTCACCTTTTGTATGTATTAAAAAATGAATACATTATTAGTATCTTACTAATGGAAAATAAGATATAAAAAGGCTATATAAATTATCATCTCATGCTCAATCTATAATCGGGTGTTAGGTAAAAACCTCATTATTTGGTGTTTGTTGTATAAGGTTTTTTATTTTATTTATCGAAAGCTTTATAAACTATTTTTCTTTATTATAATTACATATAAGGAGCTTGACAGTGGAATTTGAATACAAGGTAATTTCTTACTTTATATTCATCAATTGCGTAGTTAATATTTCTTTAAATTGATTAATTACTAATTAGTTATTTAATATTTCTTTCATGATGGTTTAGATACAACACTGTCGATTTTTTGGAATTTCAAAACAACATTAAGGTGCTTACAAATTGCATATATATTTATACTGAGGGCCACATATCTTATTACCTTATCATTACTATACAATTTAATATTTTCATTATTAAATTTGAAATCTTTTTTACATTATAATAATTAGTAAGTCCTCCTAAGATAATATTGTTGTGGTTGATTTCATTTCGCAAAAATAAGATGGAGAAGATGTTAATGGCCAAGTGCATGACTTTTCGAGAGGAAAATAAATAGATTGGTTGCATATGAACAAGATTTAGGTAAAGTCTATTAAACTCATTTTTAAATAGTACTATAAAAAGAGAAAGTTCTGTTTCTCTACTATATTAAACTACTTTCCAGCCAAGAGCATTATGCAATTTGATTTTTTATTATCAATATATCATATGTTGTAGATACTTATCTTCATGGATATAAAGATTATTAATACAGATTAATAAATAAAACCAATATTTTAAGATTTATGCATACTGTTGGGCTCAATGAGAACTACTAAATATTTAAGAACCACTAAAATTTATTTTATTCATCTTTTATATGTATTAAAAAATGAATACATTATTAGTATCTTACTAATGGAAAATAAAATACGTCACTATATCGAATGGTTGTCACATCCGGACTGTTATTAGCAGCCATATGGATATGTAGTTAGACATGTCAAATTGTGCAGGTTCGTGTCATGATTTAGAACATGTTTGAGCTAATATGTGTTATTAACATCTTGACTTCAAGTCACAACAAGTTCAAGTCAATATTAGAGTGTATACAATTTATGGCTCTATGAATCGCTAAACAAGTTATATAAGCCAATTGATATTTGTAACTGTTTAGTTATTAGCTATTAAAAAACCAACTTGTTCCTTTTTATATTTATCAACAACGAATGCTACAAATTAAAGTATAAACCTTATATACAAGGAAGTATTTAGGGAGTTGTAGATACTAAATTTATGATACTTTTGTTAAATAAATAGTTAAATCGTATAGAATTTTTTTCATGTTTATTTTAATTACACTTCAAGTAGTTCTTCCTACACCTTGTAAAAGCACAAGGTACTTAAAAAATAAAACACGAGGCTCACAGTTAGATGTCAATCCTTACATGTTGAAGAGATAAAATAATTTGCGATTGACTATTAGATATAGGTGAAGGGAATGTTGGGGGGGGGGGGGGGTTCAAATGACGACAGATAAAAGTACAAATTCCGATGATCTTCTAATTAATAATTCATTATATCCAATATCTGATTTAATAGACTTTGTTTATCCTTCGAATTTAGACAAGTTCTATTAACTTACTTTCGAGGACGAGAAATATTGTCGTTTGAAATTATGTGTGCTTGTTAGACGATTTCTATATTTCCACCCGTGGCGCTCACGGGACAATAACCTAGTTATATTTATATATAATTCCCGATCACTAAACTGTTACAACTAACTTTTAGACAACTCTTGACTGTGTTAAATAGGTAGTTATTATCAACTTTTCCATTTTGAGAGTCTTTGTATAAATATGACGGTTACATATACAATAATATAGTTCCGATGATTCCCATATACAATAATATATATACTTCATTATCAAATTTTCATCATGGCTGAAACTTTCAAATTAAGAAGGCTCCCTTGTTAAATACCATTGCATCAAAGAAATTCCTAGATAACTGGTAGGGTACGTACTTGACGAGCAAAGCGTATAAGGTTTGACTACTTACATGTAATTAATCAGTGGAGTGGAGGCCCAAGTTCTCTTTAATACATTTAATTTTTTAAAAGTGGGGGCCCTATATTTTTTAAGGCCTCAAGCCCTTACTTGGGTTCATTTTTCTATTGGGCCGGCCCGGATTAAAATGCATTAGTTTCTTTTTCAATTTTGCAGTATATTTGACATCAACCAAATTTGTTCAGAATGGCCAAGAGGTTACTCAACTCTAGTTACAAGTTTTACATTTGTGCATGCAATGCATTGCTCATAAGATCGTCCGCTATGGGCGGCAATGAAGGCGACAATGGGGCGCGGAAGGCGCGAAACACCGTAGAGGGGCGCCAAAGGATCAAGGGCGCGGTGGTGCCCATCGTTTGAACGGCCGGCGCCTTTGGGTGTGGAGGTGGGGCCCTCTCTCACACACACATACATACATATGTGTGTGTGTATATATATATATATATATATATAAATGGGCGCCTTTGGGGTATTAAACCGTAGCGGGGCATTATTGGCTGGGGCTTCGAAGCCCCCGGTGCTTACGTGGCGCTGACATGGCAGTGGGGAGGGGCTTCGAAGCCCCTCACCATAGAGGATGGTCTAAGTGTCTAACAAGCTGATAGAGAGTATAGGGACTAAACCACGTATAAATTAATTTTGGTTAAATCACGTAGTATATTTTGTCAAAAGTTACTTTAAACAAGTAATCTTCTTGTGCACCATACCATGGTTAATTACAAAACTACCTCTAAACCCTAAGTGTTATATATGTAATATATATGAAGCATATGCATGCATCAAATTAAAAGCAAATGCTAATGCTTTTTATTTTTTACGACAAAGTAAAACTAAAAGGCAGCAGACAGCTGCATAAAAGATATAGAAATATAGGGTTTGGATCATGAAATTAACGTGCTAAACATGAGAATCTAGTAGAGTAAATATGTATACAAGTAGAGTAATTATCATAGAGTAATTGCATAATTACTCTATGATAATTACTCTACTTGTATACATAATTACTCTACTTGATTCTCACGTTTAGCATGTTAATTTCATTTGTATGTTAACCTTCCCCTAGAAATATATATAAAGCAAATCAAACGTAACACACCAAACAAATTAGAAACGACACCAGAGATTTAAAACCTATTTTTCCCAGCTTAAATCCTTCCCCTTAGATCCGCGCACTGTAACATCCTACTTTTGGTTATAATAATAAAATAAATTTCGTCTATTTTATAGTGGGTCGTTATCGGTTTAGATAACTAGTAAATGAGTTGGGTTAGTGTTGGGTTATATGGATATGGGTTATGGACTTGGGTATGAAAGAAAGAAGGAAAGACCATGGGCCTAAGCCCATGATCCCTAAATATATAAACCATAATCACCATTTAATCCCTCATTTACACATACCCCTTACACCTCCCAAAAACACACACTTAAGCTCTCTCTCTCTCTAGTCTCTCTCTAGCCGAAATCACCAAGGAAACCGATCCCGACCCAAGGTATGATAGTATTTTGTTGTATGAGCTTAAATTCGTTAGTTATGGTCACGAAACGACGAGCCGACACCGTTAAACCGTTTAAGTCACGAGATCCGGATGGAATCGGGTATAAACCGAACCTAATATGAGCTTAGGGATCACCCTAGCTCAAATCTGGATCGAACGGGGCAAAAAACGGTGAAAAACGAGTTAAAACTCGTTTTTCCGGCGAATCCGCGGTTTTCCGGCGACGGCGCCGGAAAAAGGGAATACGAGGCAAGAATGTCAGGGAATGTTCTGACATTCCCTGACCTAACCCTAGTTTGCTATGGAAACCTAACGAATTAAAAGGTGATTCGTTAGTTGATTCGTATAAGGGGGCATAACGAACTAGCTCTAGTTCGTATCTAATTCGTTAAGGGAAAGGGTAACGAATTACCCTTGATTCGTGATAGTTAGTTCGTTAAAAGAAATAACGAATTAGAAAGTCCAATTCGCTACTTGGACCGGTTCGCTATATGGACTGATTCGTTAAGGAGTCCATTTCGTTAAAGGGTTCAATTCGTTATAGGAACAGTTCGCTAAGATAAGCCAATTCGTTATGAACCGGTAACGAATTAGAAGTTTAACGGAATGACAATAACAGTCCCTGGACTTAGAAAAGAATGATTTAATTACAAAGAAGCCCTTGGACTTTAAGTATCAAATTATTTAATGATTCAAAATCCTAATGGAAAATGTGTTAAGACAGTTAATGAATATAAAATTTTTCCAAGCTGACCTGTCAGCTCGACCCCAGCTAGGGGCTCTACCCCTTGGCCCCTGCTAGGGGCTACCGCCCCTAGAACCCCTTTGCCAGGGGCGCTGCCCCCGGACCCTGTTCATTGAGGGTAATAATTAAACTAGAAAGACGATATGTGTAGTGATAGTTTATTGATACGTATAATTATTATACAGTTAGTCGTGCACAACTCAAGAAGGGAATAACCGTAAACGGTGAACGCAACCGCACCGAGGTGAGTTTCTAGCCCCACTTCCTTGTTATGTTTTCTGGGATGTGTGCATACTCGATGTGATAGTCAATACACTTATCTTAGGTGGTAAGTGTATGCCTTGTATGATTTATGTATGACGATTGCTTAACGGTGCGTGAACGATCTTCGGATATTGCATGTGCCGTCAAGTGTTAGTTAAAGGTATGATTGACATGTATGATGTATGAATGACGGATGTATGAATATGTATGATGTATGTATGAAATGTTGATGGTACGTGAACGCTCTTCGGAGATTGCACATATTGTCAAGGAAAGTATGTAAATGACAGGTATGTTATAGTAGCACGGATGTAGGGAACCGACCCTTATAATGTCGGCGAATGAAGGGAACCGACCCTAATATTATCGGAGAATGTAGGGAACCGACTCTAATAATATCGGCGAACGTACGGAACCGACCCTAATAATATCGGCGAATGTTATAGGGCGGAATGCTCTTTAAAACGTATATGTATGAATGAAAGTAGGTAAGTAAGTACGAAAGAAAGAATGAAAGTACGTATGTAAGTAAGTGTGTAAGAAGATATAAAGGTATGTACCTCCTGGTGCATATGCTAGTATGTGAATGTATTGTATGTCGTCTGATTAACTAGAACTCACTCAGCGTAGCTGACTTTTAGTATGCACGCAGGTGAGTAGAATGAGGCAACTTGCTTGAGGGAAGCACATGGCATGGATTTTAAGACACTGGCATCTCAATGAAATGTTATGTTATGATGTTTTAAAAGACAATGTTTTATGTTTAAATAATTTAAATGCCCATTAAGACAAGAAATGATAGTTATGTAATTTAATGGTTTGAATGTTTCAATATTCTGCGTATGTTTTTTATTAACTCTGATATTATGAACTGCATTTATGAGTAAATGCAACGTTAAAGTGAGGCACCGGTAATGGAGCCTTACACGCACGCATCAAATTAATTAAACGTTGATGCTTTGATGTCATCATAATCTTCTTCCCTGACATTTTGAATCTCTTGAAGTTCATTTCATTCTTATTTTTCCAAAGAGTCCAGCAAGTTGTGCAGATAATTAACAACCACCTTATTCTAAACACCTTGCTGTTAAAACCAATATCCAATCATTTCCGACAAGGTAGTGGCGGTGGGCGGTGGTGGTTGTAGGAGATGAGTGAAAATTTAAGTGAGTTTTTAAGATTAATTAAGTGGGTTTTAGAAATTAAATTAAGTGTGTTTTCAATATTAAGGTAGTAGACTAAAATACCCTCATTCATAGCCTTCTTAGGGAAATCAAACTTCTTATTTGAACCTAATTAGAATGGATCAGACATCTGTTAGCGTTTTGATATATACTAAGAGGGGAAGGTTCATGTACATTTTAATCTTAACATGAGAACGCAAGAAATAATATTAATTTGTAAAAAACTGAGAATATAAGAAACAATACCAACTACAATACCATTCTATATAAACAATGATTTATAATAACAAAGAAAAAAACCTAAAAATTACCACAAAAGAATAAAAAATCAAGAACAAAATAATAACAACAAATACCAACAATACTTATAACAGCAAAAGAAAAAAATCTAATAATAACAACAAAATATAAATCAGCAAATACTTATAACGTCACATAATCAAAAATTAGCAAATACGAACAAAAAATAACAGCAAACAACTATAAAACTAAATCTAATGATAACAGCAAATTGGTTCTCACTGTTTTCATGTTAAGAATAAAATGTATTTGATCCTAATTCTATATTAAGATTGTATTATATATATATATATATATATATATATATATATATATATATATTATTTATAACGTCATCCGGGTCAATGCCCGGTCCGACTTGTGACCTGGTAAGGCGTCCGGGTCGATGCCCGGGCCGGGTCTGAAAACATTGCTATTACACCCCTTTTAGGTTTTATGTGTGAGAAAAAAGTGTGCTTACGTGTCGCTTATGTGGCAGCACTTTTCTCTTTAAAAAATGAATCACAATATAACATTTGGTTCTAGCGTAGTTAACTTTTCTTGTTAAATTTGGTCAAGTGCAAGATTTAACTAGAAAAGTGTGTCTTGCACAGGGACGGATTTACAGGGGGGTCAGGAGGGTCCGTTGACCCTCCGGCCGGCTAACTTATTCATATACCGGACTATCATATATTGAACCGGAGAAGCAAAGTTATAACCTGACACTCTCCGATTATGTAGTTTAGGATAGCATTGAAGTTAAAGTTACTATATGTGAAAGTTTTTATGCCAGTGGTGGTGGTTTAACAGTCCGGTACATCAGAGAAGAAAGGTGTTTTGAGCGAGACACTGTATGACATTTTTTAAGTCATCAAATGGTTTCAATCTCCACCGTACAACTTGTTACTTTATTATTGCTTTGTTTTTTGTATTTCCTTTTAATCAAGGCTAAGTATACTATCAATGCTACATTGGTACTCAAAAGTATTAGTTTAATTTTTATTTTTTTTATAATAGTCATTGTCATTAATTTAAAAAATTAATAATCTTCGAAGTTCTTTCTCTTCTAAATATACATCACTGAATTATTTGTTATTTAATATATATTTTTTAGTTTAGATTTTATTATTTAGTGTCATAAACATTTTATTTTTAATATTGTTGTGATATGTATAAACATGTTTTCAAAATAAATTTATTAGAATGAACCAAACATCTAAACTTTATCAAATCCATTAAATGCTAAAGAAATAATAGATTGTTGATGATCCGACCTTACGTAAACCAGTTATTAATTATTCATTTAGTATTCAAGAGGAAGGTAAGGATATGATACGAAAGACCCTTGCCAATCGAATTGTCAATGCTTTCCTAAAGCATACATATGTTGATGTTTTTGCAATTGTTGAGATAAAAACATTTATACAATGGTCTCAAGATACGAGACCTTGAAGGTTATGGTTACCAAATTCTGGTAACAAAAGCGTAACTGATATACACTCATGGATTACGAATCCAAAACAATACTATTACGACCCCCCCGACTAAAAGTTTCTGATTCCGTCACTGGTCTTGCACGAATCATTGTTTAATTTCCTGGTTGAATTTTGTTTTGGTTTTACTAAAGGGTTAGGCTAAATGTACCCCCCCTCCCCTGGTTGCTTGTCATACCCCCCCCCTTTGGAAAAACCAACTTTCATATTAACCATTGAAATCATATAATTACCAAATTAGCACAAAAGTAAGGATTTAATATTATTTTTTACAAGTTGCGTTTTCTTTTTATGATTTCGAGTTTAGGATTTTGGGTTTCGGTTTTAGCGTTTAGGGTTCGGGTTTAGGGTTCGGTTTCGGGTTTCGGGTTTAGGGTTTCGGTTTTAGGGTTTAGGGTTCGGTTTCGGGTTTAGGGTTTTGGTTTTAGGGTTCGGTTTCGGGTTTCGGGTTTGGTTTCGGGTTTAGGGTTTTAGGTTTTTGGTTTATTTTGTAAAATATAAAGTGGTAAAATAAGGATATTATAAATATGTATACTATTAAAATTAAAAAAAAAAGATATTATAAATATTTATAATATTAATATTAAAAATATTAATATTAAAAAAATAAATTAATAGTAATACTTGATAGTTTTTAATTTGATATATGTAGTGGAGGTTATCAAATGAAAGTAATGTTGTAGGGACTAATATGTATATAAATAATGTCAAGAGCTAATTGTAATTTATGTAATAAGTTCAGGGGGGAGTATATTTAGTAAAAATGGAGTAAGGGGGGTATGTTTAGCAGCATCCTTTACTAAAGTTTTGATTTTGATTCTCATTGATGAATGTTTTATTCATGCTTGTAATCAGCAATTGGTGTAGATAACCAAATCTTGATTGTCATATACAAGATAGGCTCTTTTAGTTCATTCTTCAGTTAATTAATTCTTTGTTTAACTTAGAGCAATTCCAATAAATTTCGTCAGCTGATTAGTCATCTGTTAAAATCATATTTGTGAGTGTAATCTCCACATATATATATTTTTTATAATCCTTATGTGTGCTGGTAGTGGTATAGGGCATTATGTGGTGAGTTGCTATGCAAATTAGTAATATGCTCGTTTGTTCTTGTCCTTTAAACTACTTGGTCTTAGGTTATTAAAATCAATTTTGGTTCATAGTTGAATCATTAGTGGTATACTGGTATTGTCTATGATATCATTGGTTCGATAGTACTAAGATTTCAAAATGCCTCGGATAGTTATTTGGATCCATGTGGCACTGATTGCACTTCATTGTTCATGGTATTTAGTAGAGGTAAAAAAAAATCGTACCCGGAACCGGACCCGAAAAAAAAACCAGAAATCGGTTTTATTTATATCCGGGTATTCAATACCCGAAACCGGAACCGACCCTACCCGTAAGGTATGGAGAGGGTATGCTTTTTGAGCTCAATACCCGGAACCGTACCTGATTTATACCCGTAAATACCCGGAACCGGTCCTACCCAATACTCATACCCGGTTATACCCGATATTCGATACCAATTTTCTAATACCCGAAATAATACATGAGTTTTTATAGTATATTTTTATGTTTAAGTTTTTTTTAAAATGCATATTAAGTAAATAATTTGTACTTAAGTAGATTTATGGTTTTTGTAATACAGTTTAATTATTTTTATAAATTACAAAGCAAATTTAAATTTTAAACAAATTTAAAATGAATAAAAAAATTACAAACTCAAAACTGGGTATTAATACCCGGTCTTACTCGGACACATACCCTGTTCCAATACCTGGTTATACCCGAACCCGATCATACCCTACCCGGGTGCATAGGGTTGGGTTTTTCTCCTCAATACCCTACCCGAACCCTACCCCAATTTCTCTGAATACCTGATTTTCCAATATCCGATCATACCCGAAACTGATTCCATACCCGAACTCGGGTATTAGAAAAAACCCGATTTATGCACCTCTAGTATTTAGGGCAGGGGCGGACCCACATAGTGTGGATCGGGGTCCCGGGACACCAATGTTTTTTAAAAATTTATTAGAAGCGCAATATTAAATTTTTTGAGGACCCCATAAGATTTAATACTTGGAACCCATACTATTAATGTTGATGTGGTCTGGTGGAAAGTCCCTTGTTTTATCTTTGAAAGGTCATGGGTTGAGTCTTACAAGGCTCAGTTTTTGGTTTTTTGTGTTAATTTTTAGTGTTAATCAATCATTTGATTGCTAATGTTGCAATGATAACTTTGAAAACATTCAAACACCTCTAAAATACATATCATTGTTTTCAACTTTATGCATGGTTTTCTTTAGAAACATTCAAACACTTTAAAATATCAGTTTTATTTTTCACTAGTTTAAGTTAATGGTTTTCAACACATGCTTATGAAAGGGTGGATCTAGGTTCTATCTCAAAAATGTTTAAGAAAGGGAAAACAAAGTGTTTATGTGTCAACCCGACCCATTTTGACCCGTTCAGGTAGTGATGATTGAAAAGAAAGTTTTATTATGATATTGTTTTTTATTATGTTCTTCGCCTCGACCCGACCTGAACAACGACCGACCCGAAAAATTTGAACACCGAAAATATGGGACCCCATTGGCAAAAAATCCTGGGTCCGCCACTGTTTAGGGCCTAAAAGGACATATCAACTCCCTAGCTTTCATACCGATGAAAGGAACATGCATCCATAACTGAGTTTTTTTGGTAGCCGTTTCGGTGACTGTCAACCAGATTGTCTTTCATTAGTCATCTTAGCATGTTTAGGAAGAGTTAGAACCCGTGTGATCCTTATTCTCATTTATTTAAAGCCAAAGTTCGTTTTCATTTCTTCAGTATTCTAGTTCTTTTAAGTATTTCTTTATTTGTTATAGAAATTTGTATTTCGTTAGTTAAATGAAAATCACCCATTTTTAAACATATATTTAATTATAGGGTAAAGTTAAAATACAAAGGACAACAAAATGAGAATGGTGAGAAGGAATCCTGTTCATTGATCTTCGATTTGAATGACTGAGATTAATTTAATAAATAAAAATTGATGAAAAGGGCATGGAGGTAATAACACGCCTTTGTTAACTTTCTCTCTCCACATGCAAAACACATGCCAATTCCCCCATCATTTTAAAATGTCCATAACTTTTTCATACGGCATTATTTTTTTATAAAAAATTCACCATAATAATAAACGTTTTTTTATCTTTAATATGAGTATCATATTGTTATATAAAAATTAAAAAAAATTAATGGGTTTCTTAATTGTGTTTTTTTGTTGTTCATTGTGTCATTGTGTAATATGTTGTTTCCATTGTGTTTTACGTTTCAAGTCATTATATTCACCATTGTGTCTTACGTTTTAGGCCATTGTGTTATACGTATTCATCATTGTTTTTTACGTTTTAGGTCATTGTGTTATACATATTTACCATTGTGTTTTACGTTTCAAGTTAAAGACACAATGGTGTGGGAAAATATACAATGACGAAAAAAAACATAATGATAAGCGAAAAGACACAATGGTGTGCGAAAAGACACAACGACGAAAAAAGACACAATGGCGAAAAAAACACAATGACGAAAAAAGACACAATGATAAGCGAAAAGACACAATGGTGTGCGAAAAAACACAATGACGAAAAAAGACACAATGATAAACGAAAAGATACAATGGTGTGCAGAAAGACAAAATGGTTTGCGAAAAGACACAATGGCGAAAAAATACACAATGATAAGCGAAAAAACATAATTGTGTGAAAAGACACAATGACGAAAAAAGACACAATGATAAGCGAAAAGACACAATGGTGTGCGAAAAGACACAATGGCGAAAAAAGACACAATGATAAGCGAAAAGACACAATGACGAAAAAAGACACAATGATAAGCGAAAAGACACAATGGTGTGCGAAAAAACACAATGGCGAAAAAAGACACAATGATAAGCGAAAAGACACAATGGTGCGTGAAAAAACACAATGACGAAAAAAGACACAATGATAAACGAAAAGACACAATGGTGTGCGAAAAGACACAATGGTGTGCGAAAAAAGACACATTGATAAGCGAAAAGACACAATGGTGTGCGAAAATACACAATGACGAAAAAAGACACAATGATAAGCGAAAAGACACAATGGTGTGCGAAAAAAGACACAATGATAAGCGAAAAGACACAATGATAAGCGAAAAGATACAATGGTGTGCGAAAAGACACAATGACGAAAAATGACACAATGGTGTGCGAAAAGACACAATGACGAAAAAAGACACAATGACGTGATTTTTGTTTTAAATTTTATATAACAAAAATCATACTCATATTAAAGATAAAAAACGCTTGTTATTATGATGAACTATTTAAAAAAATACCATACGAAAAAGTTATAAACGTTCTAAAACGATGGGGGTATTAACATGTGTCTTGCATGTGGAGAGAGAAAATGTGTACAATTAATTCTATACCCTTTTTCTTTTGGTCCCCACTTGACACATGTCAATTATTTATGGCTTCTCCTACTTTTCATTTTTGTTACCCTTTATAGAATATATTGACCCTTAATTATATATGTAATATTAAAATATTGAATTATATTTAATTTAATTATGTATACTTGAAATATCAAAATAATAATAATACAGCATAGCAGTGGTATAAGTAACATACAAACCCTTAATGATCAAATTTCACTATGACCTATGTAAATGTTCCACGTCCATGCCTTCACATTCCACTTCAACAATTTCATGTGAACCAAATCTCTAAATTCAAACCAGCACCATCACAACATCGGGCCGTGACCGTCTATCCACGACATCGGCTCCACTCCTCTCTATCCACGTAGCACGTCACTGGATCGGAGAACCATAATCGCTCGTTGATGGCTAATCACAAGCTTCTCTCCATTCTAAAGTTTAGGTAGGGGTGAGCAGAAAACCGAAAATACCGAACTGAAACTGAATTAACCGAAAATACCGAACCGAAAAACTGAACCGAAGCATTAACCGACGCTTTTTTTTTTGTTTTTTTGGAAAACCGAAATTTCGGTTTCGGTTCGGTTACCCATTTCAAAAAAAACCGAACCGGACCGATTAACTTGATATATTAAAATAAATAATTTAAATGATTGTTAAATATATTTATACTAAGTCATATGTGACAACAACCGAAACAAATTAGGAGTTTGTTGGTTCAATATATTTGTAAGAGAAATTAGAGTTTGTGAAAGGAATAGTAAATGCTAATATTTATTTTTGTACATAGGAACTAATTGCATAAAACAATTAATAGAACAAAAAAACAAAACAAGAAAAAAAAAACGAATATAACCGAACCGCAACCGAACGGTTTTTATATATGAAAAAACCGAATTTTCGGTTTCACCTAAAAACCGAACCGAACCGAACCGTGCTCAGCCCTAAGTTTAGGTGTCTCGTATTCTTCATTCCAATCTGAGTGAAAACAAGCCGAGCCAAGCCACTCGGTTTCAATTGATCCGAGTTCGAGCAACGTTTTCCGGCTCGTTTACTTAAATTCGAACCGATCCGAGCCGCTCGGTTTCAGTTCGAGCAGACGCTCGCTCGGTTCGGCTCAGCTCGCGAACAACCCTACTAATACACCACAGATATACGGTTATTTTGACATTTTCTAATGAAACACGAAGTTCAAAAATATATATGAGGATCATAGTCCTTGAAATAGCAATTCATTATCATTGTTTCAACTTTTAATAAGTTAAGATTAAAAAAATTATTATTTTTTGTTTTTATGTGTATGAATACGTGGAAAAGTTAGAAACATTACTTGAAAAAAAAAATGTTTGGCTTAATAGCCTGCTCGGACCGACTCATTTATAAAAGAGCTAAGCCGCCCAGCGGGAGCTCACATTTTGACTCGTTAAAACAAACAGGCCAACTTGACTCGTTTACAACCCATTTTACTAATGTAGTAAAAGTCGTTGAGAAATTGTCAACCACTCACAGCGTGGCATGTGGCAGGCCTTAGTTTACATATACTTTTGAACCACTAAAGCAGGCCGTTCCTACTTTGACCGGTTGAACCGGCCGGTCAGATACATTTTTAAAAACATAAAAAATCCAAAAGTATATGTTTTTGTAAACAGAATGAATTTAAAATATGTTGTGTTTCCGAGAAAGACCACCTGACCACATCCTTTGAATGCGGTTCTTTTCATAACTAGAAAAACATAAACAAATAAGTAACACATCTTAAAAAATTAAAAAATAATAAAATACCATTCTTCTTGGATCATATGCTTATTTGTTTATACATTCCCCAAAGGGAACACAAAAATAAGTAAGTAATTTAATTCACCTTTCTTAGATTTATAAACCTGATTCAACTCAACTCTACACAACTCAAGTCAACTCAACTCAACTCGAGTTGACTCGACTAGGACCGTGTTATACTTTCACATTTTCACTAATTCTTTTGGTATTGTTTTGCCAAAAGCTTAGCATACAAGATCTCATTCCAAGAATCTGGTACGCCAGGAAGACACCAATGGCTACAATCTTGATAATGCAACGGTGATCTTCTTTCTACCTCGGTGTAATGTTGCTTTCTGTATATCGACGGATGCCCGTCTTTTCTAAAGTCGGTCAGTCTCGTGATATTGAGATACGAGACTTGGGTTTTCATGCCTCTTAAAACCTTTTCTAAAACCAACATTTTGTCGGGATATGGTGATAAATATGTCGTGTTTTTTATAGGCTCGACTTCGTTGTCACATTGCCCTCCAGAATTCCACTGTCCTCCTCTGTCAGAAACAAATAAAAAGAGTAAATTAAACTTTTTTTCGCCGTACTTGTCCTATACTTGTCTTCGCACATTGGGGGCATTTTGGTCTTTTTAGCAAATAGTTGTGAAAAACAAAAACTTCAAAGCAACTCATTCTCTATAATCTATCTCTACTCTCTCTAATATCTAAGCACCATTGTTGACCGAAATTTACAATCTTTAACTAATTCGCAACATACAACTGAAAAACTTGACTAAATCTATTCTCTCTCAACCGTATGCTAATTTGTAAATTCGGTTTTCCGTTTGGTTATTGGTTCCACATATCTTGCTTTTTTGGATAATCAAACCAAATTCAAACGAATAAACTGAAAAATACCCCGGTTTAATCAGATAAACTAATGGAATAAATCAGTTTAATTGGTTGACTTCGGTTTGATTAGACACATTTCTAATTCGGATGGATTCAGTTTCTCGGTTAGCGCCAAAAATGGCTCAAAACAGAATAAGCCAATGAGCACCCCTATCCAGCATTGTTGACTTATATTTACAATCTTTGACTGCCTTTTTACCATAGAACTTATAAGTGACAAAATGATTTTACATGGTCAATTTATTTACATATAAAAAAAGCCAGTTTGGGTTGGGATTTATTTTCCTTTGGTAATCATGAAGTTATGGGAAAAATGAAACAGGTAAAAAATGACTAAAAGATTATTATTAGTCAACAATGAGACGAGTCAACTGGGTCAAGCAGATTAAGCCGGACAAAAGTCGTTTACTCGTTCGATATCAAATGACTGTAACATGCTAATCCAGATATTAAAAAGTAACTACATTAACTTTTTACTAATACAGTTTTTGTTACTATATTAATGTACTTTAATTATTCACAAATTCAATATGTTTTACCTGAAATGTGAAGCCGAATAACCACGAAAAAAGACCAAAGTTTTGCTAGGATTTATATTAGCATCAACCCATCTTCCCCACGTTGTCATAGCTTTACGAAACGCCTCTAAAACATTAAGCTCGTTATACACATGACTGCCTTCCTGATAATAATCTTTCCTGCAATTCATCATCATTATATTATAACCAACATGACCATCATTATAAAAAAATTCAAATCAAGAATTATAAATAGTTTATAGTTAATTACCCTTTCGCGGTTTTTTCATGAGTCCACCAATGACCCGTGTTAAAGACCACAATATCAGCAGTTTTGTATTGATCAGCCGAGGTACCAATCAAATCAAGCCGAAGGGTCTCCTTCTTTGTTCCATTTTTGTCCTTTGTAACAGATTCTCTAACTATAAATGGCGTTACAAAGAACTCAACTGTACAATTGTAATCCTACAGTTCAAAAATAATGAATATTAACACACTATGCAAATTACAATCCTAATTCAAAAGATTATACTGAATTTAGTCATTTACCTTGAATACAAACGAATAAGAAGGTTCTGATCTGAAATGGTGTCTGCCTGAAGCTTCGTACACTTTCGATTGATCCTTTACAGAGTTTCTTAAGATACAAACTAATGATTCCCACATGTTTCTGTTTAACGAATCGCCAACAAATACTAAACGTTTTCCCCTTAATAACTGCAACATACGGCTTCCATCTAACCTATATGATTACAAATACTTTAATACAACATTTATCAAATACCAACAAGATCTACAATCAATATCGTATCAATCAGTATTAGGCACCAATTAATCAGAAATCGGTGATCAACCAATGTAATTTTAACTAATCGGACCTAAAAATCGGTAGTAGTCAAAATCATTCAAAATCTGTCAAATTCGGTCAAAACAGTCAAAATCTTTTAGGTATTTGAAACATTATACTTTTAGTCCAATCCGATTAATAAGTTAAATTAATTTTTTACACATATAATTTTAAAAAGTTGCATATAAAATGTCAATCCGACCAATACCAATTAATCGCTAGTCCGTACCCCACCACCCGACTAATATTAGTAACTTAGTGAGTTCTACAACATTGTCAAGAATTAACGGTAATAATCAACAATTGGAAGGAAGAACACAATCCATCAACTAATGAGCTTATAAATCAAACTATTTCAGAATTGGTAACAAATTAATCGGTATTCAGTCAAAAGGAGTCAAAGCCAGTCCAAATCGGTCAAATTCTTTCAGGTATTTGAAACATTATACATATTAATCCGAATAAGCTCGAATAACTTTGTATACACATAATCTTAAAAAACTACATACATAATATCATTCCAATCAGTCCCTACTAATTGCTAGTTTGTACCCCACCGCCCGACGAGCGCCTAACAAGTTCTACAACACGATCTAGAATTAACAGAAATAACCAATAATTTTAACGAAAAAAATCAAGCAATAATTTGCAGCAATCAATAAATGAACCTATCAATCAAACTAATTCCCAAATGGCAAAAACTTAACACACCTTGGCAAAGTGCAGGATTTCGGCTTCCATTTGAGCATCTGAAACCCTTTATCCCGTCTACCATTATTAAAACAATTAAACTGCTCATCAATCAACGAACACGAACCGGGTTTATAATGCGGATACGACTCATCCCTCACCCATTCCCCATCAAACATATCACAATTCGACAAATTCTTCACCAAATCACCATTCACCTGACCCTTTCCACCTTTATTACCGTTTTCCTGCTTCAATTTTACCGTATCCGAACCGGGTTTACCTCCATTTCCAGTATCATTTTTGACCCGGTTCGTCTGATTCGAATCCAATTGAACCGGAGGAGTCGAAACCCTTGTCTGATTTAGCTTTACAGCTTCACTTCGTGTTTGATTCCGATTAACCAACGGAATATTAATATTATTATTATTATTAGTAACTGTCGGTGCTGATATGTTCACACTGCCAGATCCAGTACCAGTACCGTTTAACTTCGGGTTCAATTGGGTTGAATTGCTGTTAAAAAAGTAAGAATAAACGGAAGAAAACTGAGATCCGACAGACCCATCTGTAGCATTAGCTTTAGAGCTAGGGATTTTGAAGCTTGACCCATTAAAGATGTTGGAGAACCATGGAGACGAAGGGTTTTGTGAAGGATTGAAGGCTAAAAAGACAGTGAAAGCGATGAAGATAGCGATGAATGCGTAGGCAAAAGCCCTGGTTTTTTTAGTTCTGAAGGTGAGTAATTTGGGGAGCTTGAAATCTGAAGGGTCAGTTGTATTATTATTAATGGGTGTATACTTGGCTGAATCCGCCATGGAAGTTGAGCTGTGGAGTCCAGAGTATTATGTAACGCGTTTTTAAGTGAATAATAGAAAGTATGTATAAACATAGAATCCAAGAGTGAATATATATAAGTAGATAAATATACGTATGTGATATTTTGGGTAGTATGGTGTTTGTATTTTTACAAATGTAAAGTGTGACGTTCCAGATCATCTACACGTCTCATTCTTCTTCGGTTTCCATCAGCGGGTTTTCATACTCAAAACCATTACCTGATTTATGTTACTGAGTTATTTGAGTTGGTGTGCCTGATCGGGTTCACCCAACAGCTACTTGAAGTGAAGTAGAGCTTCACCCCGAACATGGTAATAGTGGGTTTAAATCATTAAATGCAAGTGATGGGTTTAAGTTGGAAAAAATTGTCGTTCAGACAAAGATAATATTTGATCATCGAAAGAAAGTAATATCACCACATAACTGCTTTATAAATTATGGTTATTATTTAATGAACCGTAGTTAAAGTAACAGATACGCATATATACGTATATGGTTCACTCATACTTGATTGTTTTGAATATGTATCATTGCCATGATTATTTTATCTTTGAAAAGTAAATTACATAATAGTTTCTTGAGATATGATGGTTATACTTTTCGGTAAATGTCTGGGTTGGTGTTAAATTGTTAAAGATTGAAGTGACTAGTGAAAAAAATATGTTGTCGCATGTAAAGATAATGTTGAGGGTTAAATTTGAGATGTTAAGATTGAGGGTTAAATTTGAGATGTTAAGATGTTCGACAAAACACAAAAATGAAAGTAGTCGCTTACGTAACTTACTATGTAGTTTACTTTTCTAAAGAAAATATATATTTTATAAGAAAACGACACAAGAAATATTATTTGTATTAATTTTTTATTTGTTAGCATCAAGTAATATTTTTAGAATTACAAAGGTTGGTCGGGTCAAAAACAGTAGCGAAACTTGGACTAAGAAGCATGGACTAAGACACCGCAAAAAAACAAGGGGGAGCGGGAGCAACCCCTGGCCCTAAGCATACTTCGCCACCGGTTAGAAATACCTAGATAACATGCTTAAGTATTCCGAACCCACTTTCAGTTGAATGTTACGGTTATGGATTCAAGCCGACCAGTTGAACCTGCAATATTAGTTGGCTAGTGGATCAGATTTTCAAAGTTTATATTTTTTTTCTTCTAAAATTTATTACGTTACTCATTATTACTTTGAACTATTTATTTTACTTGTTCGAACTTTTAATTTATTTTCTTCTAAAACTTCGTCAAAAGATTAATTTCGAATTCTTTCAGCAAGTAATTTGCATAAATTTATGATTCCACAAAAAATAGTCACGCATGTCATGACACATACCACTATACTACCGGTTAAAAGTGTGAATGCATGATCATGTTTTTCATACCATGATTTAGTTCTTTCAGTCGGCAGTGATTTTTTTTAACTTATAGTCTCATTTAGTTTGTTTCATTCACCATATACAATCTGTATCGAGTTTTTTGTTTGTTAGATTTAGTTGAGCACGAGTTTAATTAAATAAGATTTTGAGTTAGATTTGTTCTGGTTTCTAACTAGATAAATTTACATTATGACCCTGCCCTAGTGATTCTAGAATAGATTTTAGATTTCTATGCTTCTAGCAATAACGCGTCTTAACACCTACACTAGATTACAAATTTAGCCTTCACACTTATGCTTTGATAGAAAAAAATAAATATTAATAATATATTAATCAGGTAAATAATTCATGAGAAAGTATTTAATATGGATGTGTAAGAATTATAAACAAAAACAAAAGCCATTTAAAATCACCAGCTCGGTTTTGGAATATATTTTTAATTAATATTTTGATACATGTTTATAGTTTCAAACTCGAGTAGTTATTTAATGAAAACAAATTATGTAATGCGTTTTTTAACTGTTGAAGCCACTTAATTCGAAGTGAGGTAAATCATCGGTTACTTTATAGACTTTTGCTTACACATGTATCCCATTTGTACTTATGTTACTATTTTATTGTTGGTTACACCTAACTGTATTCAACTTTTTTACGAAATTAAGAACCAAAGTATTTCGCTATAAATAAACAATGGACCATGTTTTTCCAAAAGTTAACAAAGTTGAATGTTCTTATTTTAGTTAGTTATTTTGATTAAAGCATTTTATACTTTTTCTAGCATGATAATGCTTAAAAACTAAAAAGGCACGTAATATATAGTTTCCATTGATAACAGTAGTGAATTTCCTATTTTAGAAAGTTACTAAGGTATTTGTTTCTAGTTTTATACGTACATGAACCTATAACGATGATATTAGGTCATGAGGTATACTCTAACCCTAACATAAGTTAAAATGACATGACACTTTAAAGATGGATTAAACCACTCCTCACTTGTGCTAAATTTGTTAAAAAGAGCAATTGGATTATGTTTTTAACGGGTTAAAAGACAAATAACAATATATCAAATTAACAATTAATATGGGTGATATGACGTTAAAATAATTAAACTATTTCTTTTGGATGAGATGGAGTGAAAAAGAGAAAAATAAATAATGTTGTGCTAGTTAAGATGAGTTAAAGTATACCTCATGATCACTGGTTTCTTTTTTTTTCAATTTTTTTGCTCTTCTCATTAAGGGCAATTAAAGAGTCTATTTGGTTTTTTTTTTCTCTATGTTTTGGGGAGGAAAGTATTGGTTTCGTTGTGATTTTATAGTCTTAGCTTAATAACAAGTGACAATATAATAATACAAACATGACAAGTGGGTTGTCTTCCGTACATGTAGTAGACGATATGAGTCAATTTTCTAATTTTCTTTGGTTATCAAATTCCCCATTTCAATTAATTAAATTTTATATCAATGGGACCGAGTGCATCGCTTGCGAAGGTGACGCATGAATAAGAGTATAAGACAACGCGTTAACTCGTCCTCCTCACAGCTACTTTGTTGTCGCGTGGATAACTTCACACAATTCGTCTTCCTCGCCTTAGTGTAGCCCTTGTGGCAGCCACATCATCACCGACATATAGTAAATCGATACCCACACAAACCAATTTAAAGAGCTGTAAAACCCGAACCGGTTGAACGTGGTTAGGGGTCAAGCAGGGACCGAGTTGTACATAAACCCTAAAACATTAAAGTTATAATACAATTTGAACAACATAATTAAAATTTATATTTTATTTTGTTTTGTAATTTTAGAAGTTACAAAAACATAAGATCATTACTAAAAAGTTACAATAAATATTTCATTTTTTATATTTATTTTAGGTCTTCGACATAGTCGTATTTTATAGTTGTAGTGTTTAATCTTCGACGTTGAACATACATATCAGTAAATTAATTATACGTAAGTTCTTCATCAAAGAGCATGGACGATCTTCAAATTGACACTTCGATATTGTGTATTAAATCTTAGAAAGTATTAACTGAATCAATGTAGACTAAAGTAATATCCATAACAATTATTAGAAAAATTGACCGAACGTAAGTGATAAGCACACATCAATAACACACTTTGTGGCGACACACCAATAATCTACATCATTATTAAGTACTTATGTGACCATCGCCTAATAGCATGGAAACACTAGCTTACTCTAAAAGTGAATGCTAATATTTCAAGACGCAATAACAATCATTACCAGCCGCAAATATCATTTTGAATGCAAATTAAAGTAAAACTGCTTACTAAAACTTGTTCGGGAAATGATGGTAAAATGGTGTACTCTCTAACCAAGCAGTTGTGGTTCAAACTCTGCGGAGTGAGTGCATGTGTGATAATTTTATAATTGAGTAGGTTTAGATGGAAAACGTGTGTTCGCTGGTAATGAAAACTTAATTTGATGTTGGTTTCCATTTCTTAATTAACTAATGTATTATTGTGAATAACTTACAATTAATCAACACAAAGGAAATTCCAACCTATTTTACCTTTGGATGAACCAAATAAATTACTTTGAAGCATTAGATTAGAAAGTTAATATAAATTAAATATGTGATGATAATAATAATAATAATAATAATAATAATAATAATAATAATAATAATAATCAAGGTTTGTGTTTAATGACCAAAAAATGTGGACTTTAGCGGACTAATTGAGGCATTTGACCAAACTCAATTCCGTGGATAAGCTTGCAAGTTGCAAGCCTTGAGGTTGGTTTAAACACAATAACAAGAAACAAAGATTTTCAAAAATGTTCTAGTAAGGTGCATGCGATCAATTAGGAATCCAGAATTTGAGTTTTAGCTTGGTTATTGGCGTTACTCATTACTCCATTTGATATGACATGAAGTTGAACATGTTAGTTTTTGGGGTAAACGGGTTCATGTCATAAATGGTTTAACACATTGATAACACGATTAAAAATGTGTCTAAACAGTTTTAATAAGCTTAAATCTTAAGTGACACACACAACATATTTAACTTATATAGTGTTGAATAGGATAATAGATTGATACAAATATCCGTTTATCGAAACAAAATACATTAATTATTAAATATATCATGGTTAAATGTGGATTATAAATTTAGATAGTTTTAAGCCTTTTATATTATTGCGATCTATTATTTTTTATAACTATTTATAATTAAGCATTTCAGTAGTCTTGTTAAACGTGTCATACATCATTGGTGTTACAAAAAGGCCTGTATTAATTTAATTGTGCTAAACGTGTCATGTCGTGTCATTGAGCATGTTACAATTATCGTGTAAAGCGTATCATGTTATATAACCTGTTTTTTAAAACATGTTTTTATTAGTGTTTAATAAATTATGCCGTTTGTTAAACATGGCATGAAGAAATTATAATTAATCGTGTAACTTCATCTTCAGTAGACACCACAATAACGATGTATGTATGCCTATATGTCAATGACATAACTTGTACCTATCATTGTGCTAATCTTACTATATAGATTTTAGGATGGTGTATGAAGAAAGCATTCGGGATGACTGATATGAATACTTTTTGGGATTGAAAGTAAAACAAACGAAACAAGGAGTATTCGTTACACAAGAAAATTATGCTAAGAACTAGCTCGATAAGTTTGGCATGAAGGATTGAAAAGTTGTTGATACGCCAATGAACTCAAGAAAAATTACTACTTGATGACTTGGCTATTAAGGCAAATTAACGACACTATGTATAGGAGTTCGGTGGGTGGGTTGATCTATCTAATTAGTCACACTCGGCTGGACTTGATTATGTAGTAAGCAAAGGTTCTCGAATGGTGGCAAATCTTTGTTGAAGTACAACAATGCTCATTCGACATATTTTCTTGTAGATTCTTGTGCTTTTGCAAAATTTTTATTCTTATTCCCTCTAGGTGATGGAATCGTCTTCACAAAAGTACGCCACTTAGGGTAAATACCATCTGCAAGGTAATACCCTATTGTATAGTCATGACTGTTAACTGTGTAATTAACTGGAGGCGCATGCCCTTGCGCAAGTTCAATGAAAATAAAAGACCTCTCTAGCACATTAATGTCGTTTTGTGAACCAGGCATACCAAAAAATGCATGCCATATCCAGAATTCATATAAAACAACCAACTCTAAAATAATAGTAGGTTCATGAATGTGGCCAGAGTACATACCTTTCCTGGCCGCGGTACAACTTTTCCATTTCCAATGCATGCAATCAATGCTTTCGAGCATTCTGGGGAATCCTCGTTGTTCGGTAACAACAAGCTATCGAGTAATATCATTGGTGTTTGGTGACCGAAGGTATTCAGTTGAAAAAACACTTACTATCGTCTAATAGAACTTTTTGAGGCTCTTCATTGCGGTGCTTTCACCAATGCGTATGTATTCATCCATAAGTACCCCATACGCCATCATTCTAAGTGATGCAGTTATCTTTTGCATGGAAGATAAACTGAGTCTTCCGACATTATCTCTTCTTTGGATGAAGTAGGGCTCATTAGACTCTATCTGATTTATAATACGGAAAAATAGAGGACGACGCATCCTAAATCTCCTTCGAAATAGCTTTGAGCAATATTTTGGATCTTCTGCAAAATAATCCTAAAACAGACACTTTTGTCCATCAATACGATCACGTCGAATAAACTTACGACGCCGACGATTATCTTGATGACTTGCTGACTGTCCATCAACAACATCATTAAGTTCAATATCACTATCATCTTCAGAAGAGGATACGTATATCATCAATTTTTGAAAAAATGTACAAGCCATGTAATAAAAGCATATGCTGCAAATAAAGTAGAATATGTCAACATAACGACATTAATGCAAAGATAAAGCAACAAGTCTAATGCATTTAAAATATAGTTTAAATCACATAATCAACATCCAACAGAAAGAAAACTTAGTCAACACTTACATAAACTAAACTAGTGGTTTGTAGAATATATAAGCTAAAGCAATAGAAGGTTGAATCTTAATGTTTGTTGTTCTCAGATTTTTATAGTACGTAAGAGGATGCTGAATAATAAATGTTGATTTGAAATATAGATTAAAAGCTTGAAGGAAATTAATGTTTGAATTGAATGGAAAGCAAAAGTAGTTGGGAGGAAGACAGTGTTAGCTGTGAGAAGTAATTATGGTGTGCATATCCAAGTAATCTCCTGGAACTAATATGTTTACAAGCTCACAAAATATGTGAGTTTGGTTAGAAATAAGTATCAACAACCTATTTTTTATACAAAAAACTAACAAAAAAGCATCCCTATTTGTTAGAAAATTGTGCAACTAATCTCACACATCAGGTTCATGTAGGTCAATACGTGTGAGCAGTTGCAGGTCAACGTGCGCAGATGCAGGTCAGCTCGCGCACACAGGTGCACTTAACCAGCATATGACCCGATGTCTGCACGTCAGCGTGAGCAGTTCCATCTCTGCACGTTCACTTCCATACTCGACTCGTTAACCAGCTTATGACCCGCTGACACGTGAACCCACTTGACCCGTGAACAACTCGATTAACCCAAAAAACTATTTTTATACGTGTAATTGCGATACAACTAAAAATAATTTAGGTGTGCTGCAGACCTCCTAAATGAAAAGGTTGTCATATAAATGAAAAATGATGATCTAAATGAAAATGTTATCATATAAAATAAATTAGGTGTGCTGCAGAATCTTATTCATGTGACTGTGACCACAAAAGGAATTTTTGAATAAAAAAGAATTAGAACTATAATACAAAAGTGCAATTTTCATTTATATTTTGAATGCCACAGCATGCTTGGTAAGTAAGAAGGAATCAAATTGCCTTTAGTGTGCTATCTGCTATGAACCAAAGGTTTTCAAAACATGCATAATTGACAAGGGTATATGAAGAGGTAGGTCCCCGCAAAGCCCAGTTGGACCCACAAGACTCACCTTGAAGAGGTACGTCTGCGCAAAGACCAACTGGATCCGCAGGACCCACCATGCTCAGAGAGATGAAGACCTTACACGCAGTAAGCCAGCTGTTCCCGCAGGAAAGCCTCCCTTGGTACAGTACCCTGCCTGTCCCCGCAGCTGTGGGTACAAGCCAAGAAGGAAGGCTACCCGCACTAACAGTAAGGCTACACGCATAAGGCACTAACTCTTAATACTTCAGTAATGTCACCTGAAGAAGGAATGAGCAGGGCGGGAATATTCCCGCCTAAAAGAGCCAGTCCGTACGCTTCTAGAAGATCTTTTGTACTATATCTACCAAGGTATGGACAAATAGACAAGATCTGACAAAAGCAACCCATGAACCAATCACAGGGTGACAGCTCACCGACAATAGTACGAGGAGCACGCTCCCATACAAAATGTCACTATCAGCCGCTGCCTACCCACCAACTCCCATCGTGGCACGAACGTAGCCCATAGTTGGTGGAAAAGGAATATTATATACAGCTGGCCGTACCTGCTTGGAAACCTACCTTCGGCTATAAATACTCCAACACCTTGGAACGGTATCATCATCTTCTCTCTGGCTATTTCTCTCTATATACACTTATATTCAGAGCAACCTAGTCTGATTCTCACGCCGGAGGGTGGTCACAAGGAGGAACCCCCCCCCCCTTCTCAGTGACAAGCTTACGGTGTCTGTTTTGCAGGTTGAGAAGAATAACCATCTTTGCCGGACCTAACCCTCGTGGGAAACATCTACTTAACCCTAAGATTATCCTTAATCTGCCGGGGTCATTTAGTGTTTCTTCAGTATAAATGTCTTTTTTGCTGACTTCAGTTATGGTTAACTATCCGAATTAACATTTTCAGCAAAATTTGCTTTATTTCTTTGCTGGTGCTAGGGCTGTAAACGAGTCGAGCCAAGCCAGCTACTGGCTCGTTTATTTATTTACAACAATGCGTGACAACTGCAACTAAAGCCGCTGGTCAGCACGTGCAGATCTATGTGCGCGTGTGCATTTCAGTTTTATGCATTTTTTATTAATAGGTACTCGCGTGCATGCTGGTCGGCACGTGCAGATCTGCGTGCGTGTATGTGCAGATCAGTTTTGTGCTTTTTTTTTCTTAACTAGTAGTATAACCTACGCGATGTGGTGGGGGCGTAAACATGTAAAAACTAATGTCGAAACGCTATCGCGAACTAGTTGAAAGGAGCCGAGGGTGTGAGACCGTGAAAAAAAACTACATTAAAGTGTTACGTAAACTAAAATACAACTCTTTTTTACGATATAAGTTGCATAAAAATGATGTGTTATTACACTTGTTAAAGAAATTATTTTAAGAGTTTCAAATTTCCTAACAAAAAACTGTAAAATTTACATGGTCAGGTCGACATTGACCGAATGACCGGTGCCTACAGGAAGTTGTCAAAGAATTGTTTTTACTGTCCTACTACTTCTAGTGATGCTGTCGGTTTCTATAAAGACTCTTCTAACGATTACAAACTTGTATATTTGAAGTCCGAGGGTGACTTCAGGGCTTACATCTATTCCCACATGTTGGAGACATGGAGAGAGATTGATTTTCCCTTTCGGCCTTCGGCCCTCCAGCTGCACTTGGTCTCCTGCTGCTACTTTCTGGGGCCAATGCCTTTATTACACTGTGACAACGTCAATTGAAACACCGCGTTGGTGGATTATATGTTTTGATGTGGAAACAACTAGCTTTTCTTAGCCTCATGAGTTAGACACCTTCAAGTAGAAATACATAACTTTATGTTGAAATTAATACAACTAGGTTGGACACGAGTTGCTAGCTTTTCTTAGCTTCATGTAATCAGCATAATGGTTATATAACCACAGAACAGACTTTGTAGTTTTCTTTACCACATTCTTGAGATATCACCACAAAATTCTTTTTTGCTCGAGCTCCAATTGTATCAGAAGATCGAACATTGTCTGACCACCTTTGATTTCGATATGCAATCTGGTTGGACTCCCAAAGTGAATAAGAATTATATCTTTTGTAACTGTAATCCTAAATAGCCTATTGAGTGTACCAAGCGTATGATATGATGACCTTTCTCTTTGATGTATCCAAACATTCGGTTCATGCCAGAAATTCTCTATAACAAACTTTTCGTAAAATTAATGAAACGGACTGAAAAAATAACATCAATCTTTTTCACATTTTTTTCCTTCTTTTTTCTTTCTTTTCCCTCAAATATTTTAACTTGAAAATACACACAGAGACCCGTTAGAATACAAACCGCCAGTTTTCAATCCAAGTACCCAAACGGTCCAACCCAAGGACATCAAATCACAATGTTATATCTCTGTCCCGCCCAAGCCCATTAATCGATAATATAAGTTGATTAAATGTCAACAGTTGTCCGGATAGTTGAATATAAATCATTACTTTTTTTGGTAAAAGGCCGAGGCCCGACAAACTTATTAAGAAAACATAAATGTACAAAATTAATAAGGCACATATCCTAAACGGGACATTTCCCCAAGTTAGGAATAGGCCCTAAATAATCAAAGACTATACATGAACCGAAAATCGGGTTTAGCATCTAAGCTTTTATGGGAAAAAAACGATCTTCAAATGTTGAAACAGAGCAGTTGACTTTGCCAGATGTAACGCCATTGAGCTTTCGGAATTAACCAATAGCCATGAGAAAGATTGTGATTCTGACTTTGATACTTGCATTGACTTTGATGAACTTGATTTTGACTTGAAGTAGAATTCTGACATAGACTCCAGGGCATAATAAAGCTTTGACCTTGAGACTTTTTGAGTTGACTTTCCTTCAGTTTGTTGACTTTAGTCATCGTATAAATTCCAAAATACCAATATTGCCTCTGAGAATCAAACGACCAATATTCCTTATCATTCATGCTTTGACTTTGATAAAGTGGTTGACTTTGACTGGTTCATTGACTTTGATACAAGCTAGCCTTTGTCAAGCAATTAATACATACCATTGTAATATCCGGTGTTTTAAAAACCGGTTCAAACTGGCCGGTTGAACCGGTTAAACCAGATTTCACATAATAGGCCGGTATTTTGAGTCCGGTATTTTTGACCGGTTTGCTAGAACATCGTACCGGCGGTTTTTGTCTAAAATACCGGTTTTTACCGGCAACCCGGTTTTAAGCCCGAGAAATTTTTGCTATTTGCGCCCATATTTTTTCAAAATTAATTTTAACCTAACAATTAACATTTAAACGTGTAAACTTTAGGACTATTTTTTTAAAATTGAGTGTTGTTGCATTATTTTTTTAATATGATTAACTTTTGGATTATTTTTTTGTTATAGAATCATTTAGTTTTGGGTTATTTTTGGATTGTGGTTACATTTATAGAATATTATAAGATGAATTATTCAACAGGTTGAACCTCCTGGTATAACCTGGTTCAACCGGTTGTACCATTTTTTAGTCCAATCCGGTATAAGTATAATACCGGTTTTTAGAAAACATTGGTAAAATCTGATATTTACTGCATTTCCAGATTTACCTAAAGTGAGGCTGACTCAAATGACACAACCTTGAAACAAGAAAAGGCCATCAATGAAACATTTACACGAAAGGTTTTCACATCACCGTCAAGTTTTAGCAAAATGTTAAAAAAAATTGGGGTGGAAATTATTAACCTAGTCACGGTGATGTGATCCAGCCTTATCGCTCCATAGGTTAGGTTTCCCTCGAACCTTTTACGTGCTATCCACCAATCCCGTATAGCAGAGGTGACCAAAAGGGGTAATGTCCCGGGACAATTGATCACAAAAAAGGTAAAATGGCTTAAATTTCCTGAAAATGGAGTAAAAAAATGACCAAAAAAATATAAAATGGCTTATTTAGTAAGATGACTACCCAATAAGCTAATAATATACCCCTTATTTCACCTCAAACCCAAGTGGATCTTTTCAATTCAAGTGAATTGGACTCAAATATTAAAAAACAATAAAATGGCTTGAACAAATCATTTTGATTCATGGTTTTCCCACTGTTGACAGGATCTAAAAATTTGTAAAATTTATTAGAGGTGGATATAAATGTCCTAAAGTCAACAGTGAGATCCTTCCATATAACACCTTGGTGTAGCCTAACTCTAGGCTTACTGATAAAAGTATGACTTTATGATCAATTCATTTGTGATAATTATGAGCAAGATGTTTGATATTTTATGGCTATTGTGAAGATTATTGTTGCTCACTCTTTTCATGGGTGCTATGACACTCAAGCAATGAAGTTATTAAATGGTTCTTGTTTTCTTGTCTCTTTTCTTAGTTGCCATTAAGATTACTGTAAATTCCCTTTTCTTTGTCATTTATTTGATTAATTTTTCTATAGTATTCCTTGGTTGTAAGATCACGTACGACTAGACATCTGTGAATTGAGAGCAATACTGTCTTGTGTGTGTCGCTATTATTTGGAGTTTATCCAACTTCTATGTTATATTTGCTTTAGGAATTAAGTTGTGGTGTTGGCTTGCCAAGTTTGTTGTGGTTCTCTTTGTTTTTCCTAATAATAATAATAATCAACTTCATATTTTTTAATCTGAAGTCAGTTGTCACGTAAAGAGATCGGTGACCTTGTTTCTTTGTTTATATTTTCCAGAAAGTGTTGAGTTAGAAAAGACTGGAAGTTGTTTTAAGCCCGTTTTGTATCCTCGTTAGGATGAAAGGCCAGTCTTGGTTCTTGTTTGAAATAAATGTTCTGTCTTTAGGATTACAAAGAAAATGTCATTTTATTATTATATGTATTTTTCCATGAATTGCATCAGATGAAACTTGAAGTATATCTTTGAACGCATGGTATAATTTCTCATATGATCCAAAAATTTGGTTTTTTGTTTTTATGAGTTACATTTTATAATGTGTCTTAAATATATCTTGGTGCAATTTTTTTTTATTTTTTTAAATAAAAATACCAAGATTACCAACAACAATTGAAAAAGTAAATGAACATTTTTCTTCGGGAGTGCTTCATCTTTTGTTTTAGGTTTGACAATTATGGCTGATAAAGGGAAAACAAAAGTGTATTATGGGCCGATCATGCCACCAGCTGCTGAGGAACAACTCGATCTTGAGAGACTTCCAAATGCTCTGGTGAAGTCTTTACATGAGAGTGGGTATACTGTTGAAATTAGAAAAGGATTGTGGGCTGGAAGTTATGCTGTCATTTATGAGTGTACTGAAGTTGCTACGGGTAAATTGTTTGCCTGTAAGATCACACGGAGGAAAAGGTTATCGAGTGATGTATTCGATTTGGCTAAGATGGAAGAGAATCTAATTGAGAATGTTGCCTGCTTATCCAAACCTTGTTTTTTTCAAAGACATGTTTATTAACCCAGGTTTTGTTATTGTTATCATGGAGTTGTGTGAGGGGGGCACATTGCTTGAAAAGATGCAAAGAAAGTATAACATTAAAGGCTTCCTTTTCCATGGTTATGATGAAGCGATCGTGAAAAATTTTTGTTGAACGGGAGGCGGCATTGATCATGAAATACATACCATTAAGGTTTGTCATGAAAATGGCGTTATGCATCTTGATGTGAGGCCTGATAATTTCGTGTCGGTGAGTGCTGGTGGGAATGTCTGTTTCAAGCTTATCGATTTCGGAAGCTCTCTTCAGTTTACAGGTCAAGAGATCACACGCAAACCAGTCAATATTACTCCCTATACCGCTCTTGAAATCAAGGATTGTAGAGGTGTTAAAGCAGCAGACATTTGAGCCGCATGGGTTAATTTGTATAAGTTGTTTACTGGCCATCATTTGTTTTATGATGAATCTGATTTTCATCTTAAAAGACTTGTCACTTTTGGAATTGCAATTTCAATTGATGGGGTGTTTGCCTTAATGAGTCAGTCAATATTTACATGTGACTATGTGATCTCTAAAACGTTATAATACAAGTAGAGAATAAAATCAACTCAGACCGAATATGCATGTGTCTGGATCCAAACATAACTGTTAAGCCTAATCAGTCAAAGGCCAGGTGGTCGCAGGCTAAAACGGTCATGACTAGTTCTCTGTTCAGGCCTTGTGGCTCGGAGAATATCGTTATGTTTATAGGGCAGTGGTACATATACTGGAAGTAGAAATGCTTCCGCTGAGCTTGTCGAGAAAACTATATTTGTATTATAATGTCATTCAAATGTTTTATAGAGTTATGCGTGTTCACCAGCATATAGTTGGCGTATTTTTCCAACCCATTGCAGGTAATTAAACATAAGTAGCATTAGCAAGGATTGAAGTCTTAATGAAGATAGAAGCGAGCACAAGATGGCTCCGTTTTTGATAAACTAAAATCCTTGTAATATGAAACATATCTTTTGTAAACTAATACTCGGGTATTTAATTCACGAGAAAAAATTCAATGTAAATTAATATTATATTCAAACCTAAAGTCTTCCGTTAAAATTAACCCGTAACTCTGATATATTTACAAAACAGGTACCAACTTGTGGTCACACGCCTAGGCCATAAGTCGGGGTGTGACACCGACGAAGCGTTGGATTTGCTTTTAAAAATGCGAGCTGTAGATGCATCGTCTCGTCCCAATGTGGAACAAGTATTAGCTCACCCCTGGATTTTAAAATGGACTGCATTAACAAGAAAGCAAAAAAAAGTTGTGTTAGGCTTGCTTTTTGAGGAAATCTTGTTTCACTGTTTGTTGGATATACTTTTACTGTTGATGATTAGGTTTTCTACTGTTTTTATGGGTGTACTTGTCATGGAGGAAAAGGTTATCGACTGATGTATTTGATTTGGCTAAGATGGAAGAGAATCTAATGAGAATGTTGCCTGCTGTAACATCCCCTAAAATTTCGATTCAAATTTGACAACTTAGGAAAGTTGAGGGATCAAAAATAATCTCAAGATAAGGGATGAGAAAATATTAAATAAGAAAATATAAGAAAAATAAGGAAACAAAAAAAATTCATAAAGCTAAGTATTCTTACATGGAGAAAATAAGTAAAGAGAAAACTCCATCCCACATTGGAAGATGTAAGAAAGTGGAAGCATTCCACCAAGGTATAAATAAAGGAAATGGAATACATCCCACATTGGAAGTGGTAAAGAAATTGAAGCTCTTTATAAGGAAAAGAATTTCCATAGTTATATTCTTTTATGAATATCATGCAGCAAGTGGTCCTAGCAGAGGGTGCGTAGCACCCGACGCGCACGGGCTCGGGCTCGAACGAGGACGAGGACGAGGATGATGGCGAAGGCGACGGCGAAGGGTATTGGGCGCAATGTGGCGCTTTGATGGCGCACTTTGCACTTCGCACGCTCGCATCGCCGCGAGCCGCCTTAGTATTTTTGGACAACGAGAATTAGCCTAGAAATGACAAGCTATCAAAGACGAGGGGCTATAAGTGAAAAACAATATTCAGGGACCCATCGCGCTACGCGATGAGTCCAAGAAGACGGCCATCGCGTACCGCCATCGCGTACCGCGATGGGCCATGATGACTCATCAACACGTGTCACACTTTGGTGACACGTGGCAGCAGGGCGTGGCAGACGTGTCAGGACATGTGGCGGGCATGCAGAAAGGTACCCGTCGCGGTACGCGACGGAGTCAGGAAAGGAGCCCATCGCGGTACGCGATGGGACTCAAAATCGGCTATAAATAGGATGGCCATGGCACATTCATTTCGCACACCACACCCACTCTCTCTAGAATTACTCTCTCTACCTCAGTTTGCGTGCCAAATATCGTTTTGCGTGCCACCGACCCGACAAATGTTACATCGTAATCCGTACCAAATACCCGGTGTTTCCTCGAAGTGCGTGCCACTCAAGAAACCGGACATTCCGTCTTGAAGTACGTACACGACCCGGCGACACCCGAACGTTGCCTTGATTTGCGTGCCAAGAAAAGGTGGATCAAGGACGCCTCGATAAACGTGCATAGAGTAGAAGTGTTGCCCGTATAAACTTAGGAATATCTAACTCCGAATACCCGTGTGAGGTCCGAGGTACCAAAACAAGAAGAGGAATCAGAAAACAGGAATCAGTAAAAGAAACTGATTATAAACAGAACAGGTAAATACGCCCCAAACCTTTTATACTGAGTCAGAATGTTTGCATAGGATTTACGAATCCTTAAAAACTTTGTGTACAAAAATAAGAAACGGACACTCTGATTAAGAGTATATATGTGTATGGATCCAAACATACATGGTGACTCGGCATTTCTCCGAGGCCATGCATATCATCAACATGCCTCTGAAGGTCTACGTGACTGTTCAGAGAAATGATATTGTGTATATAATTAATTGTACATGGTACTTAGGGTAATTTGATCCCAGTTTAGTTGGGTGCCTAATGAGTAGTCACAAAGGTATTATTGTTGGTTTCACAAAGGTATTGAAAAAGAGATTTTAGAGTCAGCGTTATTCACCAGCTTTGTGCTGACGTATTTTTCCCACCCATGTTACAGGGAAACAAGAAAGGTTAGAACAGACAAGCAAGAAGGAATAGAAGATTGGAGTTATAGTTATTAGATGCTATCTGATGGCTCAGATATTTTATTCAAAAAAATAATAATAATAAAAGAGTTATGTTTTATAAAGAAATGTATTTGAAGTATCAAGCGGGTATTCAAACCCGAGGTTTTAATAAGTTTTCAATATAAATATTTTAAAGACTTCCGCTATAAAACCGCAACTCTGATTTATTTACAAAACAGGTACCAACTTGTGGTCACACGCCTAGGCCCTAAAGTGGGGTGTGACACCTGCTCATCCAAACCTTGTTTTTTTCAAAGACGGGTTTACTAACCCAGGTTTTGTTGTTGTTATCATGGAGTTGTGTGAGGGGGGCACATTGCTTGAAAAGATGCAAAGAAAGTATAAATTAAAGGCTTCCTTTTCCATGGTTATGATGAAGCGATCGTGAAAGAAATTTTTGTTGAACGGGAGGCAACATTGATCATGAAAGACATACCATTAAGGTTTGTCATGAAAATGGCGTTATGCATCTTGATGTGAGGCCTGATAATTTCGTGTCGGTGAGTGCTGGTGGGAATGTCTGTTTCAAGCTTATCGATTTCGGAAGCTCTCTTCAGTTTACAGATCAAGAGATCACACGCAAACCAGTCAATATTAATCCCTATACCGCTCTTGAAATCAAGGATTGTAGATGTGTTAAAGCAGCAGACACTTGGGTCGCATGGGTTATTTTGTATGAGTTGTTTACCGGCCATCATTTGTTTTATGATGAATCTGATTTTCATCTTAAAAGACTTGTCACTTTTGGGACTGCAATTTCAGTTGATGGGGTACCCGACGAAGCGTTGGATTTGCTTTTAAAAATGCTAGTTGTAGATGCATCGTCTCGTCCCAATGAGGAACAAGTATCAGCTCACCCTTGGATTTTAAAATGGACTGCATGAACATGATAGCAAAAAAAAGTTGTGTTAGGCTGGCTTTTTGAGGAAATCTTGTTTCACTGTTTGTTGGATTTACTTTTACTTTTGATGATTGGGTGAAGAAACACTAAGTGAACCCCGGGCAGATTATAGATAATCTGGGGGTTAAGTAATGTTTCCCACGAGGATGAGGTTCAGCAGAGAAGATTGTTCTTCAGATGACCTGCAAAACAGACACCGTAAGCTCGTCACTGAGAAGGGGGGGGGGTTCCTCCTTGTGACCACCCTCCGGCGTGAGAATCAGACTAGATTGCTCTGAATATAAGTGTATATTAAGAGATTGCTAGATAAGATGAGATATCAGATGATGTCTTACCATTCCAAGGTGTTGGAGTATTTATAGCCGAATGTAGGTTTCCTAGAAGGTACAGCCGGCTGAATGGTATTCCTGTTCCACCAACAGTGGACTACGCACAGGCCATGCTGGTTGGTGGATAGGCTACGGCCGACAGTAACAAGGTCGGCTGTACACTGTTCCTTTACTGCCGGCTACGCACTGTTCCACCAACTGTAGGCTGCGCACGTCCCATCGTAAGGGTTGGTGAGTAGGCAGCGGCTAATAGTGACAAACAGTACTAGAGGGTGCTCCTCCTCGTACTGTTGTCGGTGAGCTGTCACCCTGTGATTGGTTCATGGGCTGTTCTGGTCAAATCGTCTGTTCCGCCCATACCTTAGTAGGTATAGTACGAAAGATCTTCCAGAAGCATACGGACTGGCTCATTTAGGCGGGAGTATTCCCGCCTTGCTCATTCCTTCATGTGACTACTGAAGTAGTTAATGCCTTGGGCGTGTAGCCTTGCTGTTAGTGCGGGTAGCCTTCCCTGATGGCTTGTATCCGCAACTGCGGGAACAGGCGGGGTACTTCACCATTGGGAGGCTTTCCCTGCGGGTACAGCTGGCGTACTGCGCGTAAGGTTTTCTCTGAGCATGGTGGGTCCTGCGGGAGCAGTTAGTCGTTGCGCAGACGTCCCTGTTCAAGGTGAGTCTTGCGGGTCCAACTGGGCTCTGCTGGGACCTACCTCTTCATTGGGTTTTCTATTGTTGTTGTGGGTGTACTTGACATGGTTTGCGTTTACAGCTAGATATCCGTATACGTTTGATGTTTTGTATGGTGTGTAATACAGAAACCACATAATGTTCCTTTTAATAGAATCGGGTCGAACATATAGTGCTTCTTTAAAGTAGGTAGATTTTTGCATTGAGTAAAGGTATGAAATCTTGTTCAAATCTTTTTGAAGATATGACATTTTTGACTCATGTGAAATAAATATGTGCTTTCTTTTTGACAGGAGAAACATGACTTATCACCTTAATCATTAGTTCGATTAAAACAATAACAGAAAAATAAAAATAAAAATAAAAAAATTGTTCAATGATCCAACCAAGCTGTAGATTCCATGATTTCAATAAGAAACATGAATATATCAAAAATTTTGTCACTTTAATATATTAAGTATCAATAATTGCTAACCCAAGAAATCCAATAAATGTCATCACCACCCAAAATGTTGGCATCTTTAAAAGGGGTCTGCAATTGTTACACACATTTGTATTATTAGTTAAATAATTATAATTCTGCTGCACAAATACAAAGAAAATAATAACTGCAAAACTTTTAACTTCAACAAACCAGCTGACAAGTACGGGTATATTTAATATTTCTTTATTATCATTTACAGTTAACAAATGTACAAATATAAATGATTTGGCCATAAGATTCCTTTATTTGTCTTTATATACATGTACTTTACTTACTTCATAAACAATAAAACATTTTTTTTAATCTTCATGTCAAATTGAATGAAATTTTAGCTTAAGAGGTTCAAATGGTCAAACCTAGGCTTTTTACAATTACTCATTTAATTTGTAATGTTCAGTTAGTATCATCTTAAGACTACTCTCATTGACAATCTCATAATAAGATTGGTGGGTCCAAAGTTAAAAAAAATTGAAAAAGAAAATAAAGCAATCTAGATCGGCAGTCTGGGTTGGTAGAGCAAACCCAGATTACAATCCAAACTAACCCCCAATAACTTAATTATTCAATTAACTTTTAATATTTTAACTAAAAAAAATAATTAAATACACGATATTTCTTAAAAAAATCATAAACATTCCGACATAGATTTTATTTAAAACGGACTTCGTTAAAAAATATTTTTTTTAAGTTGGGATGGGTTGTGAATGTGTGTAAAAGATTGGGGTGAATTAAATTATGTAGATTGAGAAGAGATAAATTAATTTTATAATATGAGATTGAGATTGTTAGATTGTGAATGGTTATAGCCTAAGATCCCGTCATATTTGAGTTTAGTTTTTTTATGTGCCATCGGTAACTAAGTCAAGATTATATTTTAATACATCCCCTTAGCTAGACGTGTATCCTCTATAACTATAAGCTTATTACCATTATGTATTATTATTACAATAGGTTTTGATTAATTAGTTTAATCGGGTTGTATAGTCACTCTTTGTTGATTTTACTCCATTTGGTTATCATTAAGTTGCATGTTGTAGTACATAGAATTTCGTACGAATAATTTGAGTTAAAAGCTTATAAATAATTAGGGAAACTGACACTGAACTTGAAGCATCATCTCCTCTGCTCGATCTGTTTCTAGACGCCGGTGTTTACTTCACCTTTATTATTATTATTATTATTATTATTATTATTATTATTATTATTATTTATACAGTTTTCAGAAAAGAAAGAAAGTGATGTTCATTGTGCAATAATTTGACTGGACTGGACCTTCAATTTATAGACCAACAATACTAACGAATCAGCCCTACATCTTTCTATTATAATCAACTACGCCCCTCAACCTTTAATACGTTTAACTTTGTAATAGAACTGTGAAGTGAACTAGCTTAATTATGGTACAAGTTAAAGAAGATTGGACAAGTGCCATATTATCCACCGAACAATACCCCTTTTAACAATTTTAACTTCCTCTATGGGATGATGATGTTGGCAATGGTTAATTACATGGTTTTGTATTAACTTTTTACTCACTCATCCAATCCAATCTAAGAAAATAATATATTCCTATATAAATGTCGTGCTTAACTTACTAAAGAAATATATACTAGTGACAATAATATACGTACAACTCAAAAATATCTTCATTACTTTCTATCTTAGTGACTAAGTGTTTCTATAATAATTTTCTTATGCATAGATAAAAGTATATGCGTAAGTCACTATCGTATGTGTTACAGTTGTTGCTCATAAAGTATTTTTTCTTTCAAAAATCAATTACTAACCACAAAAATCACATGTTTTCCTTTTATTTAGTGTTTAATATTGTGAGCATGATTGAGTCATTGAACCGTGACTATAGATGTTATCATGGGCTTATTAAAACTTTTAACACGACATAACTTTTAATTTTCAGTAATTGTTTAGCGTAATAACGGTATGAGTAAGTTGGACTGAAATAAAAATAAATTGAAATGTAGGTTTATCTTAAGGTAACTGTTAAACATTTAGGTTTTTTGACTGTTAGCTTGATACTATGTTTTTTATAATAATATATATTAACTACTAATATTTTGGTTAGATGATGTAAGTTTAATTTGGAGTCTTAAATAACAACCATCTAATCAACTTTTGGTTAATAAGTGATGAACTCTTGAAAGTGGTGGGGGCATTGGTGAAAACTGAAAAGCACTTGAAGAGGATTAGAATGTAGATATGTTCACTTGAAAGTTGAAACATGATTTTGTCCCTCTCTCTCTCTTCCAGCTAATATATGACTTTACTATAAATCAGATGGGGTCAAGATATTATACAAAGGGTAACAAAAATAAGAAGTGTGAGAAGTTATAAATAATTGGCATGTGTTAAGTGGGGACCAAAAGAAAATGAGTATAAAGTAATTATACAAATTTTTTCTCTCCACATGCAACACACATGTTAATACCCTCATCATTTTAGAACGTCTATAGCTTTTTCGTATGATAATTTTTTTAAAAAAAAATTCATCATAATAACAAGCGTTTTTTATTTTTAATATAAGTATGATTTTTGTTATATAAAATTTAAAACAAAAATTACGTTATTGTGTCTTTTCGCACACCATTGTGTCTTTTCGCTTATCATTGTGTCTTTTCGCACACCATTGTGTCTTTTCGCTTATCATTGTGTATTTTTTCGTCATTGTGTCTTTTCGCACACCATTGTGTCTTTTTTCTTTATTGTGTTTTTTCGCACACTATTGTGTCTTTTCGCTTATCATTGTGTCTTTTTTCGTCATTGTGTTTTTTCATCATTGTGCCTTTCAACTCATCATTATGTTTTTTTAAATACTAATAACACCGTTGTGTAATAATAATATGTAAAAATAATGATAAAATAACAACAAATTATCTAATGCATAAAACACAATGGTTAATACATACAATGATTAATACACAACGAATACGTATAACACAATGACCTAAAACGTAAGACACAATGGTGAATATATATAACACAATGACTTGAAACGTAAAATACAATGGAAACAACATATTACACAAAAGAAAAATCTATAATACAATTCATATGAAAACTCAACTAAAAGACATAATGAACAACAAAAAATCACAATTAAAAAAACCCATTAATTTTTTTATGTTTATATAACAATATGATACTCATATTAAAGATAAAAAACGCTTATTATTATGGTGATTTTTTTTAAAAAAATAATGTCATATGAAAAAGTTATGGACAATTTAAAATGATGGAGGAATTGCCGAATTGACATGTGTCTTGCATGTGGAATGAGAAAGTCAACAAACGTTCGGTTCATCAATTTTTATTTATTAAATTAATCTCGATCATTCAAATCTAAGATCAATGGACCTGATTCTTTCTCACTCTTTTCATTTTTGTTGTCATTTGTATTTTAACTTTACCCACCAGATGGGTGTTCGCGTGATGCGGCGGGTATTTGGTATTCATGGTTTGGTCTAAACCCTTAAAACCGGATATTGGTGTGGTTTTAGTGTTTGGTTTTCGACGTCAAAAAGATGTTACTAACGGTTGGACTCACGGGTTAACATAGGACCGTAAAAAACAACCATAAACACCAATGTGGTAATTTATTTAATTTATAAAACTATAGCAATATCATTATCAAATTAAAGTGAATAAAATGCTCGTTTTTATGGTGTAACTTTTTTGAAAAATATTAATGTACGAAAAAGTTATGGTCGTATAAAATTTGTGGGGGGAAGTTGGTTTAAAACTGAAATTTAAGTTAATATATGGTTCAAGATGAAGGGGTAAACATGTAATTATCCTTTTATTGGACAAAAGTTGACTAAAGTTGGGGGTGTAAATATATAAATATTTTAAAGAGTTAATTAAATGGATGAATTGTATGTTTAAAAGACAACTTTGTCTTTTTTATATATGTACCTTGTGCATCATTAGTTTTGAATTACTTAATAAATTATTTAAAATTATGTGTCTTAATTTGCCCTTTTCTCCTATATTATACTCCCTTCGTCCCATTTTAAATATCCATTTTTTCATTTTTAATTGTCCTAATTTAAATATCATTTCTATATATATAAATTCAATTTCCAATTGTGACCTAACTATTAAGCCCCTCAACCTTTTATACGTTTAACTTTCTAATAGAACAGTGAAGTGAACTAGCCTATGGTACAAGTTAAAGATGATTGGACAAGTCCCATATTATCCACCGAACAATACCCCTCAACAATTTTAACTTCCTCTATGGGATGATGATGTTGACAATGGTTAATTACATGGTCTTGTATAAACTTTCTACTCACTCATCCAATCCAATCTAAGAAAATAATATATTCTTGCATAAATGTCGCGCTTAAATTACTAAAGAAATATAAACTGGTGACAATATACGTATAACTCAAAAATATCTTCACTACTTTCTATCTAAGTGACTAAGTGTTTCTATAATAATTTTCTTATGCATACATAAATGTCGCGCTTAAATTTCTATACATATAAATTCAATTTCCAATTGTGCCCTAACTTTTACGCCCCTCAACCTTTTATACGTTTAACTTTCTAATAGAACTGTGAAGTGAACTAGCCTATGGTACAAGTTAAAGATGATTGGACAAGTCCCATATTATCCACCGAACAATACCCCTCAACAATTTTAACTTCCTCTATGGAATGATGATGTTGACAATGGTTAATTACATGGTTTTGTATTAACTTTCTACTCACTCATCCAATCCAATCTAAGAAAATAATATATTCTTGCATAAATGTCGCGCTTAAATTACTAAAGAAATATAAACTGGTGACAATATACGTATAACTCAAAAATATCTTCACTACTTTCTATCTAAGTGACTAAGTGTTTCTATAATAATTTTCTTATGCATAGATAAAAGTATACGCGTAAGTCACTATCTTATGTGTTAAAGTTGCTCATAAAGTATTTTTTTTCTTTCGAAAATCAATTACCAACCACAAAAATCACCATTTTCCCTATTATTTAGTGTTTAATATTGTGAGCATGATTGAGTCATTGAACCGTGACTATAGATGTTATCATGGGCTTATTTAAACTTTTAACACGACATAACTTTTAATTTTCAGTAAGCTTAATAACGGCATAAGTGAGTTGAACTGAAATAAAAATAAATTGAAATTAGAATAGAAGGCAGGAGCATTTTTTTTTTTCTTTTAGATGAAATGTAGGTTTATCTTAAGGCAACTATTAAACATTTAGGTTTGTTGACTATTAGCTTGTTATTATGGTTTTTATAATTTTTTGTTAGAAGATGTAAGTTCAATTTGGAGTCTTAAATAACAACCTTCTAATCAACCTTTGGTTAATAAGTGGTGAACTCATGAAAGTGGTGGGGGTGGGTGAAAACTGAAAAGCACTTGAAGAGGATTATATAAGTTCACGTGAAAGTTGAAACATGATTGTGTCCGTCTCGTCTCGTCTCGTCTCTATCTCTTCCGGCTAATATAAAGTTATTTTAAGGGTAACAAAAATGAGAAGTGTGAAAAGTTATAAATAATTGACATGTGTCAAGTGGGGACTAAATGAAAAGGGTATAAAGGTAATTGTACACATTTTCTATCTCCACATGCAAGACACATGTTAATACCCCCATCATTTTAGAACGTCTATAATTTTTTCGTATGATATTTAAAAAAAAAATTCATCATAATAACAAGTGTTTTTTTATCTTTAATATGAGTATTATTTTTGTTATATAAAATTTAAAACAAAAATTACGTCATTGTGTCTTTTCGCACACCATTGTTTATTTTCGCTTATCATTGTGTCTTTTCGCACACCATTGTGTCTTTTCGCTTATCATTGTCTTTTTTCGTCAGTGTGTCTTTTCGCACACCATTGTGTCTTTTCGCTTATCATTGTGTCTTTTTCCGTCATTGTGTCTTTTCGCACACCATTGTGTCTTTTTGCTTATTATTGTGTCTTTTTTTGTCATTGCGTCTCTCAACTCATCATTATGTTTTTCTAAATACTAATAACACCGTTGTGTAATAATAATATGTAAAAATAATGATAAAATAACAACAAATTATTTAATACATAAAACACAATGATTAATACATGTTACACAATAACTTGAAACGTAAAACACAATGGTGAATACATATAGCACAATGACCTAAAACGTAAGACACAATGGTGCATATGTATAGCACAATGGCCTAAAACGTAAGACACAATGGTGAATACGTATAACACAATGACCTAAAACGTAAGACACAATAGTGAATATATATAACACAATGACGTGAAACGTTAAACACAATGGTGAATACGTATAGCACAATGACCTAAAACGTAAGACACAATGGTGAATACGTATAACACAATGACCTAAAATGTAAGACACAATAGTGAATATATATAACACAATGACTTGAAACGTAAAACACAATGTAAACAACATATTACACAATGACTTGAACGTAATATACAATGAACGCAATACTATTTTTCTCAAATTAAATGAATTTGTCATATGTCAATCCGAATAAAAGACAATGAACGAATTACACAATGACTAAAAGTTAATGACGAACAAAATGTCACAATGACGTAATCTTTGTTTTAATTTTTGTCTTTAATATGAGTAACAATTGAAAAATATAATGATCAAAATCTATAATACGATTCATTGAAAACTCAACTAAAAGACACAATGAACAACAAAAAACATAATTAAAAAAATGCATTAATTTTTTTATGTTTATATAACAATATGATTCTCATATTAAAGATAAAAAACGCTTATTATTATGAAAAATTATGGATATTTTAAAATAATGGTGGAATTGACATGTGACTTGCATGTGGAGAGAGAAAGTCAACAAAAGTGGATTATTACCTTCATGCCATTTCCATTATTTTTTATTTATTAAATTAATCTCAACCATTCAAATATAAGATCAATGGACTGAATTTCTTCTTGCCCTTCTTAATTTATTGTCTTTTGTATTTTAACTTTACCCATAAATATAAGAATTGAACTTTTAAATATTTGAAATATTTTGTATAGCGAATTATATATTGACACACTAACTTAACAGTTAACATTGAGACAGGCCAATACATTTATTTATATTATTTGGGAAAAACATAAATTATTTTTATTGACAAAATTTAGGTTTGTTTACAAGTAACTAAAGGATTATATGAATGTTATTAAAAAATCAAAGAAATTGATGGAGATATGTGTTTGTTTTATAAAGTAGAATGAAAAGAAATAGTTTGTGCATATACTTTACACCGTGGTGGATTATATAGTCATAGATTACAACATAAATGATACACACCTTATTATTTTCCTTAAAAAAATATCATAATCTGCTTGATAGTAATACAATGACATGTTAGAACGTCTTGTATGGTATCCTACAAAAATCATTTTGGTTTTTAAAGCAGCTTGATAGTTCCATTATTTTATGTTATGTGAACACGCTGAAGGCGTCCACAACTGAACGATCACGAAGATGGGTCCCTAAGAATTTGGCAACCTTAAATTAAAACTTAAAAAATAACAAAAAGGAAAGTAATAGGCAGTATCAAACCTGAAATCATTCACAAAGATTTAACAAACGACATGTTAAGAGTTGCAAACTTGCAACCTTCTATAATAAAATTGCATGTGGTGGGTATGCCTAGGGATGGCAATGGTTCAGGTTTGGGAAGGGTTTAGGTATTTCCAAACTCATACCCGGTTATTAAAGTCCATCCCAAACCCGCCCCAAACTCGTCGGGTTTTTATTGGGTAATTACCTGTTGGGTTTCGGATTTTCCAATCGGATTTTGGGTTTCCTATCGGGTTTTGATAAAATACCCATCGGGTATACCCGGCTCAAAACCCTCCAAAATATAATTAATTGATTATAAAGATGGTTACCATACAGATAAAATATCTCAAATAATTAATAAAAACAAGTTTAGACAAATAATATATTAGGAATATAGTATATATATAATATAATAAGCTATATCGGGTATATAATTGGGTAAATGGGTTTATGTTATCGGGTAATCGGTATATTATAAATCCCAAACCCGTCCCAAACCCGCGAAAAATTTTAAAAATAATCCCAAACCCGTCCCTAATCCTAATGGGTCGGGTATTACCCGTCCCATTTATGTCTGGTTTCGGATTTTCCAATCGGGTTCGGGTTTCATTGGCATCCCTAGGTATACCACCAAGAAAAAGGGAAGTAATAGGCAATATCAAAGACAATATCATGGGCTATAAGAGACTATGATGAGCAAGTGTATTTGTTGATAAAGATTTTCCTTGATCATTAATTTGATGAATTCTCATTGTTTCCGGTCAATTTTGTACGTATAATTGTGACTTTAGTTGTAATTATGGGTTGTTTTTAATATAACTAGCTAATGTTAAATATTGTCACAAGAATTGGAATTTTGTTAAAAGTTTTTTGAGTTTGGAGAGAGGTAGATGAAGGAATGCAAACTGCATGTATATATGCAAATGGACGTAAACTTATCCCACCCAATACTCACATCACATGGACGCAAACTGTTCATTTTTGAGGGATGCAAGTGGTACCCATAGAGACGCATATTGCAATATAATCTAAATGTAATTTTGAACCGATTTTATCTTGTCAGGTTTTTTATTTTGTTTTCTGAATGTAACGTGCCAAAGGGATGAGCAAATTCGGTATTGATACTGATTGGTACTGATACCAAAATCGGTACCGATTTTGTAGCGTCAGTATCGAATCAGTACCAAAGTTTTGAGTTTTCGGTACCGGTACAGTACCGGTATTTTCAGAATTTTATCTTAAATACCGGTACCGAACCGAACATTTCGGTACCGGTACCAATACAAAAAAATTGTGATTTTCATAATCGGAATTTTCGTTACCAAGCTCATCCTTACCCGAAAATAGAGTATTCAAATACCTGGTTTTAGAATATTCGGTTCTATAGCCAACCCGAACCCAGTGCACATGGTATGGTTTTTGGAGTCAATACCCAAGCCTGAACCGGGTATGACCAATAGCCGATATTTCAATACCCTGTCATATGCAAACCGGGCTCCGTACCCAAAACCGGGTATTAGAAAAACCTGATTTGTACACCTCTACTTGCATGGGATTTGGGGTTTTTTGTTTGGGTCTTTGGGCTTACACAATGATCTGGCCTTACCCATATTTGGGCTTCAAGACTGAACCGATTGGGCTGGCGTAAGGCCTTACCAAGATTTGAGCTAAATTGCTAATTGTCCCTTAAGCCGGTTTGTATCCTTGCATGCTTGGATTATTTATTATGTAAGATTTTTATAATAAAAAAATGTACTCTTTTTTGAGTCTTAATATATTTGTGTCGGCACTATATCTTTTATAAGAAAAAAAAAATCGCTTGGTTTTGTAATGGTGTCATTTCAAGCTAAAGACGTGAGTCACGTGACATCTCTCAAACATACAGAGTGATAATTTCGTAAATCCCCTTTTGTTATTTACATAAAATGGTAAAAACAACAAGTATTTATCACTTACTATTTGGCAATGCCATATCTACAAAATGATATGAATACCAAACAAAAAAACTAAAAAGAAATATATAGGTTTCTAAGCTATATCTAGATATGAATGGAAATAAGATGGGAAGTATAATGAATACAACTACCTCTATGCATACGAGACAAGAATATTAGCGTTTTGGATTTTGGATATATATGTTGTGCACGCTAGCTTGTTAATAATATGAGTTTTATATCTCTTTTTGATATTTTGATTTATCTTAATTAAACTGAATAATACAATACATACGAATGATATTAAAAGATACTGTTATCAATTAAAAGTTAGGTTAACAACAAAACAAAAGGAAAAGAAGCATATAACAATAATGTCTGTAGGTGCCTTTTTAACATATGTTGCAACAAAAGTGACATGACCTTATGTGTTTGTGTACATGCATCAGTTGGCTTTTCCATCACATGCATTCACAATCAGGACAAAGAGTATATATCCATATGTTCCATTTTTCCATCTTTTGGTTGGTTCCATGTATTAAAGAACAGTTTTAATTCAATCTAGCTCCATATTTTTATTTTATATTAGACAACTAAAGTATAAAAATATACACACAATCCATGTTAGTTGCTTTCGGTAACTCTCATTGTGAAGCTTTTATAAAATTACATGTGATGGGTCCCACTAAGGCAGTATATGAGGTTGTGATGATGAGGTTGTGTTGTGATTCGTGAGAGTGGGACCTCTTGTTTATAGCCCTTTCTATTTATAGAAAGCCTTTCTGCCTTTGTCGTCATCCATTGAGAATGAGCCATGAGTATGATAAAAAGTTGTGAACAAATACCCGACCGAATTGAAACCCAATCCAAATTGAGCTCGTTTTGATCTAGAACTCTGTCCTGTGTCCTGATCAAAAACCCGTGATGCCTCGAAACCTATCTCGATGGAAACCCGTCCCAACCCGAAAGAACCTATTACGACCCAAAACCCGATCCGAACCAGATCATGTTGTGATCCGAAACTCATTCTGACCAGAAACTCGTTTAGAACCGAAACTTATTTCGACCCAAACTCATTTGGACCTAAATTCGTCCCAACTCGAACCAAAAGTAATAAATTAATGAAATTGTTTGAAAAGTGTGGTTGATTTTGAGTTTGTAACATAAATGATAGATATGTATATTTGTTAAGTAATTTATATTATTTATATTTATGTTTTATTATTATTTTAATGTTAGGGAGTGGTATGATTTTTTGATTTAGTTGGGGGTGTCTTTTGTAATTGGAATTCTATTTAGTTTCGTTTGATTTGGAATGGAGATCAGAATGTTTTGAGATAATATTTCCTCCTCTATTTGGTTTCTTCTTCTCCAATCTTTGTAACCGTATCATAGGTATCAAAGCTTTTTCCAGGCGATCTTCATCGGATTCACAGCCGCTGATATGACTAACACTCGCAGTCAAGAGATTGAGAAGACAATCAAGGATCACGAAAAAGCCATATCCGAACTACAAGCAACCCTAGCCGCCATGATGAGACAACAAGAACAGATCTTGAAGGCGATTAATGGTTCTGGTATTGGTGATGCCCGCAACACCAGAGCAGATGCATGAGTCAATTATCGGCAGATGCGAGTGGGTAAGGTCGATTTCCCCAAGTTTAACGGGGAAAACGTTGAGGGCTGGATTCATCGTTGTGAACACTTCTTCATCATCGATGAGACTCCAGATAATGCGAAACTCAGATGTGCAGTTATACATCTCGAAGGGGATGCTATCGAGTGGCATCAAGCCTTTATGAAAATCCGCAAGGGTTCTGTAGCAGATCTGCCATGGGCAGACTATGTGAAGGCTATTTCAGCACGCTTCTCTAATGCCATGTTTGAAGATGCAATGGAAGAAATAGCATCTCTGGTTCAAATTATTGATGACATCGATGGCCTACATGACTATAATTCAGGTTTCGATCGCTTGCTTAACAAGGTTACGATTAGTGAACCATATGCCGTTAGCCTATATGTGAAAGGTTTGAAGCCGAGAATAAAAGGTCCGGTAAAGATGTTCAAGCCCCAAACGTTACATGAGGCGTATGGGTTAGCGAGACTTCAAACCATCAACAACACGAGCTTAATGAATCGACTTAAAGATGTGGAGGATGGTTCGCAAAGCGAAGATACCAAAATTACCCCTCCTATCAATGCTTCAAAACTTCCCTTGTTGCCAAATCTAACAGCTGGAGTCAACGAGCCATCGGTTTATAAACCGAAAAATGTCAACTAGAAGCGCTTGACGAGTGAGGAACTTGACTTAAAAAGGTCAAAGGGGGAATGCTGGTGTTCTGAAAAGTTCGTCCCGGGGCATAACTGTAAGAAGAAACAACTTTTTGTGATTCATGTTAAAGACGATGAGAACCTCGAACAATATGATCTAGGTTGATGCTTGAGTTGAAGGGCTTACTTTTTGAGGGCAAAAAGTAGTTTAACGGAGGAGTATTGTTACGTAATTTATATTATTTATATTTATGTTTTATTATTATTTAATGTTAGGGAGTGGTATGCTATTTTGGTTTAGTTAGGGGGGTGTCTTTTGTAATTGGAATTCTATTTAGTTTCGTTTGATTTGGAATGGAGATCAGAATGTTTTGAGATAATATTTCCTCCTCTATTTGGTTTCTTCTTCTCCAATCTTTGTAACCGTATCATAGGTATCAAAGCTTTTTCCAGGCGATCTTCATTGGATTCGCAGCAGCTGAGATGACTAACACTCGCAGTCAAGATGTTGAGAAGACAATCAAGGATCACGAAAAAGCCATATCCGAACTACAAGCAACCCTAGCCGCCATGATGAGCCAACAAGAACAGATCTTGAAGGCGATTAATGGTTCTGGTATTGGTGATGCCCGCAACACCGGTGCAGATGTACGAGTCAATTATCGGCAGATGGAAGTGGGTAAGGTCGATTTCCCCAAGTTTAATGGGGAAAACGTTGAGGGCTGGATTCATCGTTGTGAACACTTCTTCATCATCGATGAGACTCCAGATAATGCGAAACTCAGATGTGCGGTTATACATCTCGAAGGGGATGCTATCGAGTGGCATCAAGCCTTTATGAAAATCAGCAAGGGTTCCATAGCAGATCTGCCATGGGCAGACTATGTGAAGGCTATTTCAGCACGCTTCTCTAATGCCATGTTTGAAGATGCAATGGAAGAAATATTAGGTTAACGGAGGAGTATTGTTACGTAATTTATATTATTTATATTTATGTTTTATTATTATTTTTAATGTTAGGGAGTGGTATGCTATTTTGGTTTAGTTGGGGGTGTCTTTTGTAATTGGAATTCTATTTAGTTTCGTTTGATTTGGAATGGAGATCAGAATGTTTTGAGATAATATTTCCTCCTCTATTTGGTTTCTTCTTCTCCAATCTTTGTAACCGTATCAATATTGCAATCGACTTGACTTGAGATAGTTAGGGTACTTGATTTATATGTAAGAAAACCTTTTGATATCTTGAGTGCTAAAGAAAATATAACATATGCTTTATGTCTTGTTGTTTACCTAAGTTTTAGAAGATATTCAATTGATGTGTGGCACACTAACCCGAAAGTAGTTTCAAACACGTGAACTTGAATATGACATGCGTCTTCACGATTGACTCGATTAACCTGAGAAAGAAAATGATATAGCTTACATTTCATAGTTATACTAGAAAATTACTAACTAAAACATCAAGTATTTTATCATGACATTTAAATACATGTATAAAACATGAAAATAAGATTTAGTGCATGATAAGAGTGAACTTATCTAAAAGCCTAGTGATAACGTGGTGTGTGTGTCTATTTATATTAGTTTGTGTCTAAAAGAACCTAAAAACAAAATGTGGAGACTACATTTGTCTAAACAGCACATGGGGGAAAAATAGAAGAAAAGAAGAAGAAGAAGCATCGTAGCTTTTAATTAATTATATACTTTTTCATTTTGTTTTGTTGTCAGCATCTAAAACATCTTTACTTTTAGTTATATACTCTTTTCGTATGGTTGTTACTTGTTAAGAAGCCCTAAGTGGGCTCAGGGTGATGCGTGATGGGAAACCATCACGCGTGATGGCATCACAAACACCGTCGTCACCCTTCTCATCACGCGTGATAAGAGGGTTTACGTGATGGCCATCACGCACACAAATCCCCACACAAAACCCATCACACACACAAAAACCTATATATATGTGTGTGTGTATATCACAACTATCACATTACCACCACCCCACTAAATTCCATCACTAGTGATAGAATGTGGTGGGGTGAGGTGGCACACCACCATCGGATGTGGTGGGTGATAGATTTGGAACCACCCCTTCCCCTCTAAATCTATATTTACTTTACAAATTTACCTCTTCACTTTTGCTTATTATTTCGAGCTCAAACTATATATTGTTTAATTCAATAGGTAATATTTTGGTCTGGGGGTATGATTTCTTGTGGATTAAATCTTTACAAAATGCAAAGCAAAGGTTAAATTTAGGTGTTAAAAAATATTATCTTTCAAAAAGAAAAATAATCAACTACAGTGATGCCCTTGTCAAAATACAACGTGTAACTTTTCCAAAGCTACATGTTGGAAGAAGTTGCTAAAAACTACTAGAAAACAAGTAACGTGGTGTATACATATATATTATTTGTCGTTAAAAAAATACATAGGCTGTGTTAGTATAGTTTTATCAATATGTATTTTAGTATATTAGATTTACTTGTTCATCGATAAAACCATATGAATCGATCTTTTCCCTGGTAGAATTCAAAGACTTTCGATTGAGCATACACAGAGAAGAATAGACGGCTACAAGGGTTCTCTCCAGTTCTTCATCAATTCACAGAATAATAAAAAAATAATTTGATGATCACAATGCTCTGTCTAATCTGATAAATCATTGTGTGCAACCCACAAATAAATTTATCTGATAATAATTAAACAATTTGGAGAATAATCCAGCTTTTATTGTTTTCATAATAAAGTCGCATACAATATTGCCAAGCTTGTTTGCTTATTCAATTGATTGATTTACTTGGTCATAGACTACAATATACAAACATGTTGTTCAAAATTAAAAGTAACACATGGGATACGATTCAACTTGACTAGGACCCAACCAAAAATCAATCTTGATTTTCTAAATGCATCTTCCGGTGTGTATTATTTTCTAACAACAAATTTATTCAAATCTTAAATTGTAACTTTTATAAAGTACTTGTCTTACCGGCTAATAATCATAACTGCTTTTGCTTTTATTATTTTGTTCTCTTTTCTTAGTTAGGCCAAAGAAAGTACAAGATATGTTTGACTAACTCAAAGTAGTTAGGAAGTTGTTGTCCTGGTGAGTGTAGCGGAGGGCTCACTATACTATTACTCATCGGAATTTTTGGAACGCTAAGGCAGGCGGTCGGTAACACTAAAGGCGCTAGCCCTGGCAAGAAACTTCGTTAGCGCAATGTCATATTTATAAGAAATAAAAAAACATAACACATACCTAATGATACAGTGAAATCAACATCCAAATTATCTTGTCTCATACTTATTAAAATCAACATTCAAGACATAAAAATATTACCAAAAAAAAAACACTTTTACGATAACATAAAAAGTAAATACTTAAAATAGAAACTTGCAATCTCTAGAATACTTGGTACTACAAAAAAAAACATTTTAGTTAATTACAAAACAAACATTAAAGTTACAATCAATGAACATGGCAACATCAAGTTTTGATCTATGTTATTTTTAAGGGATATTGGTTTTAAATACTCTGAACTTTGACCAATTGGTTTTAAATACTCTCAACTTTGACCAATTGGTAGATAGCACTCTCAACTTAAGAATTGTTCCCCAACACTCCCAACTTTTAACATATTTTCTTCTGGCACTCCCAGAGTAACGAGACACTAACTTCGTTAGTGTTTTGGGTAAAAAATGTCATTTTTCAAAGCTCAAGGATTAAATCAAAATTTATTTATTATATGTTTCAACATCTATCTCCACCCAACAAGGCAACAACCACCCATCTTCCATCTTCCCAGTCAACAACCATCAGCCACTGGCAGCAGTTAATAACCCAATTTTTTAGTGTTTGAAATTGAGTCGATAGAAAATCATTTAGGAAACACTCCGAATCGATCTCACCCACCGGCCTTTCTTGGCCAGAATTCACCGACGCCTCAAATGCCACCGGAATATGGCAGCCGGAAAAACCCAACTCTTCATCATTAAAACAGTTTTACCTCCGATAATATGGCCGCCGGAAAACCCAACTCTTCATCATCACCACTATTCTCCTCCTCGCCGTCGCCACCATCTTCCTCCCAACATAATCACCACCGTCTCCCACCCACCACCACACCACCACCACCACCACCACCACCATCGTATCCCACCCAATAACAACAACCACCCACTCGATTTCCCGTCCTACGCCTCCCAATTCCTCCGATCCAACGGCTTTAACTTCATGGCCAACCTCATCCACGTCTCGCCGACCTCTTCCTCTCAACCTCCGAATCCATCATCTTCGCCATCCCGAATTCCGCCATGTCCAATCTCTCAAACCCCAAGTGGTCGGTGATTGGTGGTTGTCGGCAGGGAACATGGAAGAAGAGTGGTTGTTGGGTTGAGTCGTTGAGATGGATGATGAAATATATAATAAATAAATTTTGATTTAATCCTTGAACTTTGAAAAATGACATTTTTACCCAAAACACTAACGAAGTTAGTGTCTCGTTACTCCGGGAGTGCCAGAAGAAAATATGTTAAAAGTTGGGAGTGTTGGGGAACAATTCGTAGGTTGAGAGTACTATCTATCAATGGGTCAAACTTTGAAGTATTTAAAACCATTATCCCTATTTTTAAACACATGTGTATATCTTCATTATATAACATGATTTGAAATAAAATATGTTATAAACAAAGTATTTATAAAACATCATGTTCATTCATCAATTCAATATCGTTCAACGATATATAAACCAATTAACATGACGTATAACATATTAATTATTTACCTTGTTCTCTATAAACCAGAAGATGTAGGTAAAATATGTATAAATTATGTGAATGAAGAACTGTATAAAAATACATATCATTGAATTGCTAAAATAATGGTTATACTAAAATCGGTTATAAATAATTAATTCTTGCCAAACTCGGTTTTTAAATCATATGAAAGGAAAAAGTTGGTTTTGGTCAATGATTATGATTCTAGAAAATATTAATTAGTGAATTATGTGGCAATTATATAAATGGAAGTTGTATTAAGTGGCATCTTGGATGGTCTAGAAAAAAGACTGTAGATACATGATTTTGTTTTAATAGTATAAGTATTGAAGTGTTCAACGTCCAAGGCAAGTGAATAGAAGAAGTCTTACACGTGATGTTTTACTTCATTATGGTCTCTCCTAGATTAGTATTTCGCCTGGTTGTTTGATCACAACTGTTTAGTTTAGTTTAGATTAGTTTAGTGTTCATTGTTTTTAAATCTTCAAGTTGATGATTTGATCTACTTTTTGTATTGAGAGCATAGGTATTGCTGATTGCTTCCTTGATTTCATTATGGAATCAAGATACCTAATTGTTGTTTGAAAAGTGTGGTTGATTTTGAGTTTGTGACATAAGTTATAGATAGGTAAATTGCAATCGACTTGAGATACCTATGATTTGTGTGTAAAAGAATTTCTTTATATCTTGAATGCTAAAGAAAATATAACATCAGCTTTATGTTTTGTTGTTTACCTCAGTTTTTCAAGATATTCGGTTGATGTGTGTCACGCTAACTTCAAACTAAATCATTCGGCAAAATAAATGCTCGTATAATTTTTTGACAGTTAAACATTGGCATGTTCCTGACTTTAGTCACAAAATTAGTTGCATAATGGTTAAGCCGCTAAGAGTTAGGTCCCCAAACCGTCGAAAGTTCACTCGCGCTCTGGATTGTTCAGTCGCAAATTCAATAGCTAACTTTGTGACAGCCGACAAAAAATTCCAGTCAAAATCCCGATTGCAACAATAATTGGTTTGCAAAAATAATTGGCCACTATGATTTGAGCGATCACTGCTTCGGTCGAAAAAAGGGCGCTTGACTTCGAAAAAAAATTTTTTCTTGGTTTTTTTACCTCTCATAAGAGTATTATAGTCATTTTACACACACCTAACAGAAAAGTTAACGAAAGCTAGTTTTAGACCCCGGGCTTGTTACAAAACTGAAACCACAAACCAAAAACTCGTTACTCTAAACCTTTGGCCCCAAATTCGTTACTTTAGGTAAACCACAAGGACCATCGGGTAATTAACTCTTGAAGCTATTAAGCCTATTATAATTTCACGCAAAAAGTTAAAATAAACTAAAGTTTACAATAACTCCAACAATCTATCTCGTGGCTAGAGGGAAGAGCCACCATATACCCTTCCTGTTGTTTACCAAAATCAAAAAGAGGATTAATCAATATCGAACATTTCCATTGCTTGTTTTAAACAATTATATAGTTTATAACACAATATTATTATCACAGTCTTATCCCTTATCATTTGATTTGTACAACTGATCGGTGTCATTTATCTCAAAAAGTTATTTAGGGCTACTCTTTCGTTTTGAATGGATTGCAATATATAGAAAATGAACAAGCTTTGCTTGTGGTTATTTTTATTCTTCTTTTCATTTTTACGCTTTTCCTTAATTTTACGTATATTCTTATTCTCTTCATTTAAAATGGAATTGTATGTGTAGTTGGTTTTGTTAACTTTAAGAAATTGCTTCTAAAGTTAAGAGAAACAAATTTAAAGAGTAAATTTGTTGAGTATAAGTTAGTTTTTCTTTGTTACTTGTAAACATATGTTTGTTTTATATTAATCAGCTTTTTAAGTACGATTGTTTTCACAACACGCCGATGCCTTTCAATCGGTATAATAACTTTTCTATACGTATATTACACTAATATATTGTATTTGACTACATTTATCATTTACCTTATGTTTTCCTATATGTTTTTTTACACATTCACATTGTGACAAATATTTCACTCGTAATAACTTTTTTTTTCTTTTATAACATTTTAAATATCACTGATAGCAAATACGAATTTTGAATGTTCACTTTCTCATCTTTTGTTTATAAATGACATATCTGAAGTTATTTTCTTTTCTTTTCCCTCCTTTTTCTTATCTCTTTGATTTTTTTACACCAGCGAATTAACATGTGCATTTTGATACTTAAAATGGAGCCGCTACAACTTCATATGATTCTTTATTCACATTAACCTACCACGAAACACTTAACCTTGTTTACTAGTTAATACGAATAACACTAATAATATTAATAATTGGTGTAATTGAGTTTTTGAGAGAAGGCTTAATTTCATATGAATGTACAATTTCTTGTTTGACAAGGGTGTGTCCTACTGCAGCTGCACGAGGATTCACTAGTATAGTTGGGCTAACACGATAAATTATCATTTAAGTAGGCTAAAATGTTCATATTACTAAGAACGTAAACTCGTAAGCAATTTAATGTAAATATTAAGATAGAACCCTAGTAAAATATTGAGTTCTATTTGCTAGATGTTAATATAAATATAAATAAATAAATAAACGTTCAATTCAATATACGAAGATAGTTTCTAGTACCTAGTTTCGATTATGAATTTGTGAGCTAGTATTTTAATCCTATCCAATTTACAAAAGACGGAACTTAAATCCTTTCACTAACACTAGCATAAAAGTTTCAAACATTAGTTTGTGAACAAAAGTCATGTAATAAACTTTACAAACATTAGACCGTTTGTTGGTTTTAACCTTTCTAGGTTCATATTGAAATAAAGTAAAAGGTAAGGGCCATTCTTGGGTCACCCATGATCTTTATGTCTATAAAATAAGACAACAATTCATATTTAATATTTGCATCTATATCTTTTCTCTTTAATTTCCTTGATGGCCATGTCTACGTACTCTCGCGTGTTCCTACTATATATTCTTATTGCAGGTCTGTTATAGTTCGTTTGGTACTTTCATTATAAATAATGTCGTACATTAGAAGATGTATCGTTTAACTAAATTAGGACAATAATATCAATAGCCTATGTATTTTATGTTTCTATTAAATAACTATTAGTGCGTTTGTTTTTCAGTTGCATCTTCATATGCTCATGGATGCGAAGTGGTGTTGGATACGCAGCAAATATGCGAAAGAATAATGGACACTCATGAATGTAACCTTGAGGTTTGTGGAAAAGAATGCGTTGAACATTTTAAGGGCGAAGCAAAATGTGTATACGCTGAACTCTTAGGCAAGGACATTTGTGTTTGTGATTACCCATGTTGACGAACCTATGAATAATTTTAATAATAATATAATATATATAAATTGGTTACCTCGTTTTAGATTGCTCATTTGTATACTTTTGGTGTTTCATAATTAGTTTGGTAATTGATAAAAAATCTTTGCTTTTGGTAACACTCAAAATCTTATACAATCTAACTATTTGGCCTAGATGGAGCCAAGGGGTTATCACCCACGTACCAGCCGACCTTCATCGGATTCGTCACGAGCTCAATCACACTTGTCATCGCATCCACCATTGCCACTCCACTGGGTGGTATCAAAGGTGTGATCCCGGGCATGTAGTTCGGAACCACAAACGGAAACCCACAAATGCCCTGGCTAGGTGTAATTTATAGAGATAGGGATAAGGAACGGGTCGAGAATGCTTTTGTTAACTTGTTTAGTCTAGTTGGTTCACCTAATGAATTTAGATTTTGTTTTTATTCTTGATTCTTAACTTAATAGCTAAACCTTGTTAGGAGTAATTTATAAAGTATAACTAGGTAATTAGTTGGCTTCCAAACATTTGCAATTTAGTTATACAGTCATAGGATATAACTTAATAACTAAACCATGACTTATCACTTTAGAATCTTAGATAACTAAACTCCTCCCTTTTTCTTTTTGTTTGGTGTTGGTGAATGCATTAATTTTTCTTTTGATGGTGGCCACATCACATATTTAACAGCATGGCCGACCATCAAGTACAGCTTATCTTAATTGATGGATAAAGAAACACTTTTCTGGTCTTTGGACAAGAAATGTTACCAACCTTCCTAAAATGAAAAGTTCTTCTCTCATGTGCATAAGAGACTAACCGGACCGACCCGAAACCGAAAAAGACACTAAAATTCGAACCGATGACTGGACCTGTTGATACATTCGGGTTTCGGTTTGGTCAATCTGGTAAGGTGAAGATGACGGAGACCGATTGGTTTTATATATCACGGCACATTGAGGAGTAGATGAAGTGATATAGGAGAGTTAAAGATGGTGAAGAAATAGGAGAGACGGGAGTTATGGATGTACCAGTACGTTGATGCTAATTTTATAGAACTTGGTTGATGTCGTGTTTTGTAAACGTCTTCATCCTAGTCCAGGTACATCAACTCTGCCGATGATCCAAACTGAGCCATATCATCTCTTCTTTCTGGTTTTGTCGTTTTGGAGAGGTTTAAGTTAAAGATGGTGAAGAAATCGTCTCTTCTGGTTCTTCATCATAAGTTACAAAGAAGGTAAAGAATTTAAGTATTATGTGGTGGATATAAGATTGAAGAATGTGAAGATATCATGTGATGGATTTTTATTAGGCTGAGGGGTGTGGGGCGCTAACCTGGGCGCGAGAGCCCCTCCGCTCGCGCCCCCAGGCGCTAACCCCACACCACCGAGGCGCGAACCTGGGCGCGAACGGGGCGCGAGCGCGAGCCCCCAGGCAGGCGTGAGTATGGTCGCGGGAGAAGAGAGAGAAAAGTGAACGTTGGAAAAGTGAACGATGAGAAGGATTAAAATAAAAAAAAAAAGAAAAAAAGTCCTATATAATACACAACTTTAAAACACATATCAACCATATCAAAACACAACTTCAAAATAAAACCCATTCCAACCTATCTTCCCAACTTTTTTTAAAAAAAATGTCTGGAAATTGGTACCCAAACCTAGATTCAGATTATATTGACGATGATTTATGGTCGTCACCAGACCAACCGATGTTTTATTCGGGGCCGCAAGAAACATCCGGCTTTCAACCATCCAACATACAACCGTCTCCTAACTTTGTTGTTCCAGAGACACAAGAATCACACGGTGATGCTACCGGAGCAAGAAGACGCGTCCACTGGAAAAAACAACCTGCAACGGACGGGCCGGGACCGGCTTCGACTCCGAGGACGAAACGGAAAACCACTCCGTGGTCATCGGATGAGAAGGAAGCCTTGTGTCGGGCTTGGATAGTCATTTCTGAGGAACGGCGTTGCGGTAATTGTTTTAACGTTTTTAAAAATGATTTTTAATAAAAAAGTTAAATAAAAAAGTTAACTGGAAATCTAATTTAATTATTCATTTTGCAGCCGACTACCAAAAAAGCAAGGTTTTTTGGACAAAGGTTAGGGAGACGTTCTATACGCTCGTTGGGAGTACAGAGCGAAACACCGATATGATTTCGGGTCGGTGGTCCGAAATCAGAAAATTTGTCGGCTTGTTTACTAATCTTTTCAACAGGAACGCCGGTCGTATGAGACCAAGTGGCAGTGATGATTTGGCGGTTTACAATTTCACGGTCGAAGAGTGGAGCCAGGAGTGTTTGCGGAGGTATGGGACGGTGAAGACGTGGGACGATTTAAAGTTGTGGGAGAGGTTGAAAAGGTGTTCCAAGTGGGTTGAGCTTGTGGCGCCGGACCATGATGCGGAAGTAGGGCCGAAACGGACTAAAACTAGTTCGTCTGGAGCGTATAGCACTTCTGCTGGGTCGGATTGCCGCGTTGGATTCGACCTAAACATTGCGGGGGAGGAAACGTCTTCACCGCCGAGGAGGCGGCCATTGGGACGGGACGCCAAGGGGAAAAAACCGGCTGAGGGGGGAGCCGTAAACATCGTCGATCTTGTTGAATCCCTCAATAAATTCAACAAAACCATGGAGGTGGTCTCTAATGACAAAAAGGAAAAAAGTCGAATGAGAGATTTGGACTTCCTTACAAGAGACTTCAGTAACCTAAATCCGGTCGATCAAATGCTGACGGAAAAGCAAAAGGAACGTATCCGAAAGAGGTTGATCGAAGAAGACCAAGCCGAAGAATAAGAATATTGTTTTTTTAGTACTTTAATTTTTATTTTATTTTTAGATATTAATGTGTTTTTTTTAATGTGTGTTTTTTTTAATAATTTATGAGTTTTTTTAATAATACGTTTTTTGAATATATTTATAAAAAATAAAAAAAAAAATCCGCTGGAGCCCCTGCTGGAGCCCCTCCACACCAGGGCCAGGGGCTCCAGCGGGGGCTCCAACACCCCCCTTATCCAGTTTCTCTCTTTGCCACACGTCATAATATTATTGGCTGGAGCCCCCACTCGCGCCCCCGTTAAAGCCCCCCACACCCCTCAGCTTATAGTGTTTGAAAGAGAAGAAAATTAAAGTCTATGAAATAATGAACATTTGTAGCTGTCATTCTATCAACTAGCCATGTGAAAAGTCATTATCAAGTTTGTATAATATTAAAATTTCACCTTTTCGGTCCTATCGGGTTAAAACCCGAGACCGACCTGAGCACCGAAGACACTTAAATTAATAACCGATATGTGATTAATATACTAGTATACGGTCCGGTTTCGGTCCTTTTTCGGGCCGGTTTTCGGCACAATCTAACTTGAACATATTATTCACTCGTCACATCGGACTTTGTTTTGTTTTTATTTTATTTTGCACACTTTTGCGCTCTACACAATTTAATATCCCTACCTTTCTTTTTCTTTTATTTAATGTGTATTTTACACCATTCTAACCTCATTGCCTTTTACATCGCACAATATGCTACTCTAAGGAAGTTATAATTGAATGGTATGCACATTAGATGAAAAAGATTTTCAATAATTAAATGCAAACATGGCCTTTGATTTGAACAAGACATGCCAAGCCTTTTCCATGATATAAACTTCTAACCACGGGGCACACCATCGTAAGTGAATTGATGCTACTCTAAAGCTTAGTGATCGATAACTTGGTGTACATGTGTTTCTGTATATTTATTAATTTATATGCTAAAAAGTAATTAAAGTTGAAGATACCATTGTGATTGTGTGTGTGATGGAATTTAGATATTATACCACAAACTCATGTCATCACCTAGACCCTAGTTAACACTCTTTTTAAGCTCAAACTATCATTAAAATCATAGGCAATACTTTTCATCAACATAAACAACAATATTAATGTAAGAACATGTATGATTACTTACACCAATGGTATTCATATTCTTTTCTATTTTTAAGCCGCATTAAGTTATTGTACCACATGCAGCACATCTTGTACTAAAAATGAATAGTATTCTTATCTCACAAACAAATCTGCTAATTAATATGTATATAATTCAGTATCTTTTTAACGAGTGAGACAAAGATTTTCTGTAAATAGAAAGGGGTCTTTGTCCACCTTTCAAAGCCTTCCTTAAAAACATAAAACATCATTTAAACACCGGGCCCATTGTGTACTATAAAGAATATTTTGTTGGGTGTTTAAATACCCAATCTACCCTTCACATAACTCGGTGGCATGATGGCATCTACTAAATTTGGTGAAAGTGGAACCGTGAACTTTTTTTAATGTAAGTATATATATAATTTGCATTTTTTAAAATGTATATTCGGGTTAATATAGTTAAATTTTTTAACCCAATTACCGAAACACTACCTTCGGGTTTTGGTTTCATCTTAAACGGGTTTGTGTTGTTCAGGTCCCATCTTAGACGGGTTTGGGTTAATTCGGGCTGGGGACGGTATTTGGATTCGGGTAATAACGACACCCCTAGTAGTGGATATGAGTATGAATATTGGTATCGTGCCTGCAATACGAATGACTGATGGTGGTAGAATCATCAAATGAACATAATTGTGGTGGGTGGGTTATAAAATATTGGTGTTTAGGCCGAGCTGATACGATTAAGAAAAGTGTGGGCCTGACGCCTGAATGAAAATCTTTTAAGTCATAATTATAAATGGGCTCGTCAAAAAACCCGTGAGCTTTTTAGTCCTTGTATGGCTCAAAATTTGTTTTTTTAATCTTAATTTACGTATTTAATAAAATCAACTTTTATAACTTATATATTTTATAAAATCAGGAATTGAATTGTCAAAATCATTGATGTAGAAGTACTCCCAACACTCTTTTAAGTCATGTTATTGTCGCGTTTTGTTTCATGTTTTTCAACTTGTGTACTGCGAGTGCGAGCTACAATTGTATAAGCATTTATTATCCTATAGTACTGTGAGCTAACGTGAAATTAATACCAAATAAATTCTCTGTCTCGATCACGTCTCAAGTTAGGAACCAAAAGTTGAAGTTGGAAGATTCTACCATGCCTAATATAAAATTATTCCTTCGATTGGATGCGGGTTATCTCTGGAGATTTAGAGATGAATATATCAAATGTGTGTACAAGGTCGGCTCCGAAAAAGCAAAATAAAAAATTTTGGCCGAAGGCGAAAATTGTTTTGAGCCTGAACTAAAAATAGTTTTTTGTTGGGTTTAAACTATTAATTTATAGGGGTTTATTTGGTTATAATTGGGTTGTGTAAAAAATATTTGTATAAAAATAGGATTAAACATGTCTCAAACGAGAGTAGAACCTATAACATTTGGGTTGGGAGTAATACCCCTTTACCACTAGACCAAGTTAATACTTATGTAATTGAGTTTAAATACTAAATATTAGGGGTGGCAAAACAAACCCAAATGGGTTTTTATGGGCCAATATGGATAATTTTTAAAATTGAAATGAGTTAGGATGAATCAAAAGATTTTTCCAATGAGGTCAAGATGGGTTGGGGAAATGCTAATGTCTTTTGTTATGGGTTATAATGGACTAAAACAAGCTCCAACCAATTTTATTTTAAACCAAAACTACGAAACCGAATAGAAACCGAGAAATCAAAACCGAAATCATTGAAATCAAACAGTCAGTAGATCACTTGTTTATTTCTTGTGGCCTAGCGCAAACGGTTTGGAGCTTCATATTACAATGGTGTAAGGTCCCCTCGATTTATGCTTTCAGTGCTCGGGACTTGGTGGAATTGTATAAGTTTTCAACATTTCCTAAAGACAAAGCTAAAGTATTCCATGCGGTGTGTTTGGTGTCAGTTTGGTGTATTTGGATGAAACGTAATGCGTTAGTCTACAATGGAACTCCAATACACGTGACTGATTTGGTGGAAGAAATCAAAGCGATGAGTTTTCTTTGGATAAAGAATAGATCTAAAAAGAGTGAGTTATTGTGGGATGATTGTTCCAATTTTCGAATATAATTCATGTATTAGCTCGATTCCCGTAGGTGGTTAGCCTTTCTTGTAGTTGTCGGGTTGGCTGTTCTTGGTGGTGTTCTAGCTCCTTGCTAGAATTTTTTTAATAAAAAAATTTTGTTGGTCGTTAAAAAAAAACGGGTGTGTGATGTACAATACATTTATTCCTTAAAACTTTAGCTGAACGTGTGAGCATAAAGTAGCTACGGTCCTGGACAATAGTTGGAGCTTCCTTGACTCGGTCCAACTCCAGATGAATTTTCCGGATAAATGGTGCAGATGGGTTCGGGGTATTCTATCGTCGGCTCGGTCCTCTGTTTTGGTTAACGGGTCGCCGACCTTTGAGTTTCAATACTCTAGAGGTGTTCGACAGGGAGATCCTCTATCCCCGTTCCTCTTTATTATAGGTATGGAAGCCCTCTCGTGTATGATTTCGTGTGCATGTGATAAAGGTATTTTTCAAAGGATCCAACTCCCGAACAACGGTCCGATCCTTTCACATTATTTTTACGCGGACGATGCTCTTGTTATTGGCACGTTGTCTCAAGCGAATGTTCAAAATATTGTTACGGTATTTTTACTTGGTCTCGGGGCTAAAAATCAATTTCAGTAAATCCAATATTTATGGAATTAAGGTGAACCGGGATGATTTGGATTCGTTGGCGGGTTTTCTCGGTTGCACCCTTGCTTCGATGCCATTTAAGTATCTTGGTTTATTGGTGGGTGCTAATATGAAAAGAATATCCACTTGGGATACAATCTTGGATACATTTGAAGCACGTCTGTCTAAATGGAAGTCCTCAATATTGTCAGTAGGGGGTCGTCTCACCTTGCTGAAATCGGTTATGGAATCTCTTCCAAATTATTTTTTCTCGCTCTACAAAGTACCGATTAAAATTATCGATCAGCTTGAAGCAAAACGAAGGAAGTTTTTTTGGGGTGGGAACTCGGAAAATAATAAAATATGTTGGGTTAGTTGGAACAGAATCACCACTCCAATTGAGGCTGGTGGTTTGGGGCTCACGCCCTTAAGAGACGCGAATATCGCGCTTCTTACGAAGTGGTGATGGAGGTTTAAAATTGAGCCAAACGCTTTATGGCATAAAGTAATTTGTGTTTTACATGAGTCGAGACATACATGGCCTATTTTACCTCATTCTAAACATTTAACTGGCGTTTGGCACTCGATAGCAACTTTGGAGAATCATCTAGCATTTTCAAATTTGAAGATGTCAAACTTGTTAAAGGGTAAAATTGGAAATGGGGAGAGTATTCGATTCTGGTTAGACGTTTGGATATCGTGCCAACCTCTCAAAGACCAGTTTCCAAACTTGTTTATTAATGAGAAATGTAAAAACAAGTTAGTCGCGGAGTGCTTCGATGGGCAGCAACACGTGTGGGTTTGGAATTGGAAGAGGAGAAATCTGACTCACTTGGAGGCTGCTGAATTTGCAGACCTGTGTAACCTTCTGTTGCAAGTGAAGTTGGGACATAATAAGGATTATTGGCTTTAGAGTGCTGACCCATCCGGAAGGTTTACGGTCGCCTCTATGAAGAAAGTATTGTTTAACTCATACGGGTCCTTAGCTCCTTTCGTTATGTCTTGGAATAATTGGGTGCCAAAGAAAGTAAATATATTTGCGTGGAAGGCGGAAATGGATAGGTTGGCGACTAGTGAAGCTCTTTTGGCCCGTTCTATTCATGTAAGTTCGAGTTCTTGCAGCTTGTGCAGCGAGGGCTTTGAAACTTCCGGCCACCTCCTTATTTCATGTTCTCTTGCAAACTCGGTTTGGAACGCGATAAGTGCATGGATTTACTCACTCTACATCTTTCGACACCGCTTGATAACAAAAATCGAAAAGTCTTGTTCGGAATTATTTTAACAACTTGTTGGTGCATCTAGAAGGTGAGGAACGAAGCTATATTCAACGAAAAGTCTTACAAGCCCCCCGAAGTGTTGGAGATGATCAAGTCTTTAGCTTTTCTATGGATTAAAAATAGGTCTCCTTTCAAATCTTTGTCTTAGAAAAATTGTTGTAACTTTTCGTTTTAGTCTTGTATGTTGTTTTGGCCTCTAGCGTGTTGCTAGTTGTGGTTTTTTATTGAAAGTTGTTAAAAAAAAGTTAAATAATGATAAAGACAGATAGTCTATTAATAGTGGGGTCTTTGAAAAGTGAACCCTTTTAAAATAGGAAAGGTTTTGCATCATCACAATGCCAAGATTATTGTCAGTACCTATCAATCTATACCATCATATGATGATTCCACAACATAAAGCATCATGTTTATCTTTTCCTTTCTTTTATTCTATTCCACAACTAAAACCATCATCAACTTGCCATTATTCTTATCTCACATCCATCTTCAAGATTCTAACTGACAAGTAAAATCAACCAAATGTTCGACAATAAAAAAAATTAGACACAATGGATTCAAGTAGCGAAGGGGTTGGTTATATGTAATGTATAATCTAATGAATGAAGTAGAAAGATGATGCAACTTATTTAGTAGGAGTGGTGAATTAAGTAAAAACAATAGAAAGAGATACAATTAACTCAATGAGAATGTCCATTGAATCGAAGGTTTTGACATTATTTTTTAAGTCAGTGTAAAACTCTATCTAGATGCCTGGTTGTACATATCCAGAAGTCATGATAAGAACATAGTTATTTTTTAAAGAAATTTTATTAAGTATAATTAAGACTAGAGAGTAAGAACTTTAGGTATGTAAAAACAGGAAAAACAAAATAACCATTTAAAACGCTTCGAATTTACTGCTTTGAGTAGTTAAGTCGTCGATAGTCTATACTAGCTCATTGTATACTATTATTTTCGTATCAACTATTAAGTCTATTATAGTGTATATGTATATTACACACTCACGTGTACATATGTAAAAGATATATTCACGTTAAAAATAAATCAGTTGTCGAGAAAATATAAGAAAAGTGGTAGTTTTATATTAGAATTGCTAGGTGACTCTTTTTGGATTTTACCTTAAAAGCTTACTTTTTGTGTGTATAGTAAATAAGAGATGTGTTACACCTTTTATATGGTGTATAAAGAGATAATATGTGCGTTAAGAGGGTGTGTGAATATCCAAAAAGGGTGTGTGAATAACCATTGCTGTAAATAATTATAAGAGCCATAACTAATTTTATTGTTCTTTTCACTTAAATGGAATTTTATACGTAGTTGGTTTTTAACTTTACGAAAGATTGTTCTTATAGTTAAATCCTTTAACAGATAAAAAACCAAAAATAAAAGAATAGATAAAAGTTAAAGAGGAAGAAGGTGAGTATAAACTATAATAAGTTACTCTTCTGCTTGTGAACATATGTTTCCCGCTATTTGCTTGTTTTTGTTGTTTAATTTCAGATTTGCTGAATTAAATACCGTTCAATTTTAGTTAAGACAATTGTTATCCCTACATTCTTGTGTTTTTATGGATTGCTTCCATGACTAACTCAAAAATCCATTTTCTTTATTTTTTTTGCAATTGTGATCGCTTCTCACACACGTATTTGCATTTTAATTTTATAATTCGTGTAAATATTATACTTTGGAAATCGTTTGAATAAACGTGACTAAGTGTACACCGTTTCACAAGTGAGTGTACATAAATTGGATGTGGCTCAATAGTAGAGCACTTACTTCACAAGTGAGAGGTAGGGGGTTCAAACCTCATTATCACCAATTTATATGGGAGATATGAGGGATGACCCTGACTTGCCAAGGTTCGAGTCCTGATCTCACCCGGTTTTACCGGCTCCTCGCTGTCGTGCCATTTGGCGGGCGTGGGGGTCGGGTTTTATCCGATGAATCCCTCAATAGGTGGACCGCTAGGGGCTCCGTCCGTCCGGACTAATGGCCGGCTCGGGCTACCTTTAGCCAATGTGGGTCGCGTACGAAGTACCCGGCGTTACTTAGTTGGTCGTTCAAAAAAAAGTGTACACCGTTTAGGCACCCCCAAGGCCCAAGCCCAAATCCCCAAATAAAAACTATAGAAACCAGGTCTCAATTTGAAAAGGGCCGTTCTTAATTAGGCCATAACCAGTCTTGTCACTACTATTCATTTGGACCGGGCTATCCACCATATTTAGACTGAACGCAACTTTCAAACCAACCAAGCCTTGTTCTGGTATATGGCGACTCTCGGGACTTAGGCATAGACCGGTAGAGGTGAAAAATAAAAATTATTAAAAACTTGAATATGTTTGTTAATTCGATTCGAGAATCAAACCACTAGGTTGAAATATGTTTGAGAACTCCATGGAAATCAGTTAAAAACGAGCCAACCTGGTTTCAGACCGAACCGGTCATTTTCCCTTAGTGGTTTCAATCTGAACCAGTTTGGGCCAGAACCCAGTCTTGACCGTGTTTGATTGAACCCAAATCGGCTTGGGCCCAGAAACCAGTTTATACTAATTTAATATACATCTATTTTTGATTGGACCTACGTCCCTAAAACCGACTTAGACCCAAACCTGTTTGTGCATTTTCAAGAAACCATGATAAAATATAATTATTACTTAAAAGATCACGGGTAGTTTATCATGTAAATTGAGACTTCATAGTAAGAATTTTAAGTACGTAAAATACATAAAAACAAACAATCACATAAATTGTATTTATATTTTTTCAAGTAACTCTGCTGACAGCTTGCTAAATTAGCCCATAGTATAAATAGTTACATAATAACTAGTGAATATGTTTATTACATTCACATGTATAACTAATGAATAGTTACATATAACTACTGAATATGTTTATTACATTCACACACGTTTATATATGTACATTCAGACTTGTAGGTTAAAGTACAAACAAACTCGATAGCTTGGAACGTGTAACATCCTACTTTCGATAATAACAATAAAATAAATTTCGTTTATTCAATAATGTGTCGTGTATCAGTTTAGATAAATAAACTATTAGAGGGTGGGCTTGGAACTTATAAAAAGGTATAAGGGGTGATAATGAGCCTTAGGTCCATGGGCTTAAGGGAGTATAAATACCCCTTAAACCCTAATTCTTTTCATTTTTCATCTATCTCTACACCATAGCCTACACCTTCAAAAACACACACAAACACCCTCGTTTATCCCGAACCAAGATCCGAAGGTGAGAACCCGAGCTTGATAGTGTTAGAGCATCGTAAAGAGCCAAAACCGATACCAAGACTAGATCGCGTGTGTAAACCGATTCGTTTAAGATACGTTCTATAACGAAAATTTGTACAGCTCGTTTAATGATCCTAGATCTATACATAAATGGACACAACGATTCTCGTTGAAATTCGTTAACGTTTAATGGGTTAATTAATCAAATAATAAGCCGCAAATATATATATATATATATATATATAGAGAGAGAGAGAGAGAGAGATCAAACACAACAGTTAAACGAAATGTTTTGATGTTTGGATGATTGGGGTTTGTAGGCACTGGGTATGCGATCCTAATGATACCAAATTCGTGTTATTTCATCAAGATTTGAGGCTTAATTGAGAATCTGGTGTGTATTGTTCTTATCGATTTTGACTTTGACACCAGAGTCAAAAATCTGGATAAGGCCGATGCTCATTCGTCATGATTGAACGAATCGCTGGTCATTCGTTAAGCAATCATAACGAATGAGGTTGCATGTGTAACGAATGAGCCCTCATTCGCCTTATAGGAGTCACGAATGACCTTATTTATTTGTCATCCGTTCACTCGCCATGAGGAGATAACGAATGGGACCATTCGTCATAGAAAATGGTGTAACGAATGATACATACTTAAAGGAAGCTTTCATAACGAATCAGACCATTCGTTATAACGAATGAAGTCATTCGTCATAGCGAATATGATAGCGATTGATGCTTAACCAGAACCCATTCGTCATAACGAATGAGTTAGCGAATAATATAATAATTTAAGAATTCCAGTGAAATTTGTGTTAAGCCAGTTAATGAAAATAATTTTTTTCATAGCGAATAAGCTCGACCCCAGCCAGGGGCTCTGCCCCTTGGACCCTGCTAAGGGCTGCCGCCCCTAGAACCCCGCTGCCAGGGTCGTTGCCCCCGGACCTCCGTAGTTAGAGGTTGCACTAACTTAGAAGTATGACATAGTTAGAGCTAGTTGATTGATACTTGCAGTTATTATACAGTTAGTCGTGCACAGCTAAAAAGGCGCATTACTATAACTCGAAAAAAACATGATCCAGGTGAGTTTCTAGCCCTATTTCATTGTTATGTTTTCAGGGCTGTGTGCATACTCAATGTGAATAGTTAATTGTATGATATGTGAATGTGTATGAACGATATGGGTAAAAGGTTAAGAGCATGTACGAAAGTATATAATGAAATGTGTATGTAAAGAAACCTATGTATGGTTGTATGGAAAAAAGAGACCAGGCCCTAATCAAATTTGAGACAGGAGGGACCAGACCCTAATAATATTTGAGATAGAGAAGAAATGGAGCAGACTCTACTAATATTTGAGATGGTAAAGATAGTTATGCATGTAGTATGAAAGTATGAAATTGTGATAGTATGTAAGAATGTATGTATGTACGAAAGAATAGTAACATGTAAAGTATATATCTACATTCGGATGCGTATATGAAAGTAAGTGTATGGATGTATGTTGCCTGATTAACTAGAATTCACTCAGCGTAGCTGACTTTTAGTATGCACGCAGGTGAGTAGGATGAGAAAGTTGGCTTGAAGGAGGGACACATGACAAATTTATAAAAAAGTTGGCATCTGAAAACTTATTTTATGATGTTTAAACTCAAAGACAAGTTTATAACTATTTAAATTTTATGATTTATGTAATGAATGGTTGACATTTATCTATTCCGCGAAAAGTTTAATTAACTCTAATATTTAGAACTGTGTTTATGAGTAAATACAACGTTCAAGTAGGACACTGGGACCGGGGCCTTCCAGAACGGATTACACAGTGTACAAATGGATCCATAACACAACAAATGGGGCGGCTCGTGTGATCGCCAACAGAGTCGTCTCTGAGGATTTAATTGCCTCGGCCAATCTGAAATAAGAAGGCTCATAGCTCTAACGAGTAACAAAATATATATGTAATTTTTTTTAAATGGCACCTAATGTTATAATAATAAACATAGAGAAATATATTATTAAAATCAAATATCATAATAGCCAACGACTAAACGATGATTCGTGAAATTTTCCTAACATCGGGAGAAAAAAAACATACCTTGGTCCTTGGTGGCTGGCCTAGTCAACTGCGAAGGAGCCTGGTGGTCAACGACGAACCAACAATGGTGGTTGGCTGAGTTGGTTGTTGTTCATGTTTTTTTCAGCACTCATGAAGAAGGAAGGAGTCAATGAATAATTTCAATCGGACTCCAGTTCTTTTATTTTGTATTTGATTTCTATTTTATTTTTTAGTTTGGATCCAATAATTTAAACTTGATTAAATAGATTATGGATAAAAAAAGTTTCAGGCCCTATAATTATACATGGTAAAGATCAAATTATATTTTATACGTTTATAATTTTAAAAATTATATATATATATATATATATATATATATATATATATATATATATATAATGTTGGCCTCCATATATTACGTGTCCCAGCCAATGGTCCGACCGGCACCACCCCCAGCCGTCCCTGTGATTATATGGATTCAAGTAGTCAACTCAACGTCTCAATAGTGAGTAGTGCCTATATGGCTAAATGTGTGAAATAAAAAAATAAAAGGAAAAAATTAAATGAATGTTTCAAACACTGGGTCAGTTATCAAACATACATCATATACTAGTACTGATCTAGAGGGCCATTTTCGAGATTTTGAATGTTCAAAGCGAGCATGAATAACAGACCCTTATCTTTGGACCTATTATTTAGTTACTTGTTAGTGCAAACCAATTAGGTTGTTATTTGAATGTTTGACATCAATATTATTGGATCTATTATGTTGTTATTGTTAGGATTTGTGAAGGCTTTAGGTTATTTTTGGGCTTGGGCTCAAATTGGTGCCAAGGAGAACAAGGACTTGGCCCATTATTGTTTCTTGCTAGTTAAGCCTTTAACCTTAGTTTTATATCATAGATATATACTCATGCTATGTAATTGTAATCTTTGCACCTTAATAATGAAATAATCTAGTTGTAGCCCGTGGATGTAGGTTCCCCGCTGGGACCGAACCACGTAAAATTCTCGTGTCGTGTTTATCATTTATTTTCTGTTTATTGCGTGTATAATCATGTGTGCATGTTCGTGTGTTGTTCCGCTGCGCCGCTTTGTTCCTAACAAGTGGTATCAGAGCTTTGGCTCGTAACACACGATTCGTTGCAATGGTTATGGTTTCGCAAGAGGTTTTGGTTTGAATATGTTTTTGGCGATTAGGTTTGGGTGGGTCCGTCGCCCTAAATAACTCATGAATGTCGTCGGTTTTTTTATTGGTTCAATTGAAGGTAAAAAGGTTTTAAGGCTCAGAAGTTCATCGGTTTTAAAGGTGATGGTGTCGCCTGAAAACCGAGAATCTGGTTCGATTGACAAAGGATCCTTGGATGTTGTCGGATGACAAGACATGTGGTTGGTTTTGTTGTTACGAAGAGCAGATTTGGTCACTGGGTAGCGTTTTGCGTGCTGGTTTGTTTGGCCGGAAAAGCGTGCCCGTAGCTTCTCTTTTAGCTGCTACATGCTGACGGTTTCTTATTACAAGAAGGTGACCTACATGCTTTTGACTTGTTTTTTGTTTTATTTGACCAGTAAGTTTCATAACTTGCCCTCGGTGTTTTTTATTTCTACTGGGCTATTTTTCTTAGTTGATGGGCCATTGTTGTTTTTTGGGCCAGTATTTGGGTTTTGTGATTTTCTTATTTCAAGACTCCAAATGAAACAACTTGTTGGGCCGGTTCTTTAGCTTAAACACTGTTTTGGAATTATTTCAAGTTCGGATTTTGGCGTTATTATCAACCATAATTATTTTAACCCGGTTTTGTGAAAATCGTTTGGGGTTCGGGTTCATATTTGTTTGCAAGAGATTAGTCAAAGGTAAATGTTTATAGTTTATTAACAGTTAGTTGTTTTGTCGGTTATTGCAAGAGCAAATCGGTTTGATTTACAGTGTTCAGTTAAACCACCGTCAAGTTCTGACCCGTGCCATTGTTGTGTCTTTTCACCCTTTCTGATTTGTTCTCGTTTGTAATTGTTATAATCGAAGACGGGATGGTTATGATTGGAGTGTTTTCCGGCTATGGATTGTGGTTGATTGGTTTGTCATGGGAACTTGGATATGGTACTGATGATGGGATAAACTTGGAGAAAATGGAACCAGTGGGTGCACTGGTAACAACATAAGTGAAAAAAAGGGTTAGTGGCAAGTCATGTGAACTATTGCTCATGTGAATGGTCTTTCAGTTAGGGTTCTCTCTCTTCAAAGCTTCGACTGACATGAGAGTTGTACTTCAAGTTTGGAATCCTGGATTTATTAAACTCTCATTCAATCATGGCCATAATAACGCAATCTTTTAAGCAAAAATCATGTCAAAAACCGATGCTGATAGACATGGACATGAATCAATGTTTCAGTCATCGGTTTCTGACATGATTTTTGCTTGAAAGATACAGTTATTATGGCCGGGATCGAAGGAGAGTCAATAGATCCGGATCACCAATCCAGAAATACAACTCTCATGTCATCTAAACCTGAGACCAGAATATCCCCATGTGCATTAAAGCTAACGGTGTTGACACATCCCATGTGTTTCTGCCGCTACCTTGCTTGATCAAGTCTCAGGACTAGATCCTAGAACAAGAAACAATTATGAAAGTGTTGTGAGAAACTTAGATGTTGCAATGTGATTTAACAGTAAAGCATTATACATCATGATTTCCTTCTATGTCAATCTAATATAGTAAGAGAATAAATATAATAATATTGTGAATCAATCAAAACAGAAACTATCAATCATAGACCATCCTACAACTCGTACATAGACTACTCGAATACAGTTGAAAAGTCCCTATGTAAGGTTAATAATAGCATCATACCGAGCAAAGCAATGTTATGTGTAACATACATCATACATGGATCAATGATGAAGAAGGGAAGTTATTAAAGATAGATAGAGATTACACGTATATGCATATTCACATAAAAACACCAACCAAGAAGAAAAAAGCTAAGTAATATGTCACATATATAACTTGTAGGTATTCCACATTTACTCTTTTAGTAATGTATTTAGAAAATAATCAGAGGTGTTTGAAATGGAGAAATAAAGGAGGAGATCGTTACGAGGATCTCGAATCGATGATGTCATTAAACAATGAGTTACAAATTGATCAAGATTTAAAAAGCTGAACACCCAATTTGAGCACAACATTCAAATTAGGAAGTTTAAGGCCGATTTAAACCATAATTTGAACTCTAACCAAAATTGATCAAGATTTTAGAAGTAGAGCACACAATTCAAATTAGGAATTTAGGCTGATTTAAACAATTAAACCATGATTTGAACTCTAAAAAGGTGAATAACTAAAAATCATTTAAACAAAAAGGTTAGATAACGAGGATGATACCAGAACCTGGTGTCTTCTTTCAAATCTAAAGCTAAGAAAAACGTCATTTTGTGATGGTGATGGTGGAGCCAGATGAAGTATATAGAAATCAAACGCCATGGGATACAGGTTTTCTTCCACGGTATGTTTCCGATTTCCACCTGTAAAGAATTGAAGTTGTAAACTTAACAGTAGGCTTTTACATATGTTTTCGATTTCATAGATTTAGACCAAAACTCATGTTAGAACGTTCGATTGTTTTGTATGTACAAACGGAAGTTTAAAACTTACCAAAAGAAGCCCTAAAAGAAAGAGCGGATCAACGACGACAGCCGATCTGAACAACAGGATCAACGATGACAAAAGGTATGAACAGCAGGAGCAACGACCACAGCCGATCTGAACAGCAGGAGCAACGGCGACAACCGATCTGGACAGCGGAAGCAACAACGAGGCGCGTTATAGGCGTGGTCGAATCAAACAATCACTCAGACGAACAAAGGCTAGAAATGGAAGATGATTAGACACTTTCTCCCGAAGAACACACTTAAACCAGAAAGTTAAATCTCTCCTTTATATTCTGTTGTTGAATTTCAGAATTGCACAAAAAGTCCCTTGGCTTCCAAGAGTTCAACTTCTATACAGTTTTTCAAACGATGTTCAAAACTTGGCAGAGATCAAAAGCCTCACAAAGTGCTTTTATTTATATGTTTTTAAACGTGTCTCAAGTGATACTAAGGGCCCGTTTGGTTCACGGAATTAGGAGGAGGAAATGGAATTGGAATTAAAAGTAACAAGCATTTCTACCACGCGTTGTAGCAGCGTGGAATAGCGGATTAAATGCATTACATGGTTGAAAACTACCAGGCGTTGCAACGGGTAGGCAGCGAGAAGTCAGCCGGTTTCGGTTCGATTTGTTTTTGGTAAAAGTTTTGTTGCCAAAGTTGAAAGTCTAAAAGATTCTAAGAGTTTAAAAATGTAAAATTTGTGGCCAAAGTTAAAAGGCTAAAAGTATTTGAGCAAATGTTTGGTGGCCAAAACTGTAAGGCTAAAAGTATTGTGGCAAAACTTTGGTGGCCAAAGTTTTGTGCCAAAATTGTAAGGCTAAAAGACCGTGACGTGTATTAATATGCAAATATAAAAGTATTAATGGGTTGTGTTAGCGTTCATTTGTCATGTTTGGGTCAAGTTTGAAACGGAGTTGGTTTAAGTCCCATACAAGTTTGGCAGGTACGTCACGTGTTCACGGGAATAGCATATAGAACCGTATGACTTCAAATCATATTAATGTGCAGCAAGTCTGCAACGAAATGGGCTGCACATTTTTATGTTAAACGTGTTCCATGGGTTTTAAATGTGGTCCGACGGGTAAAGCATGGCAGAACCATTAGTAGTAGCCTAGTAGGGATGCAAACGAGCCATCTGCTAGTGAGCTACTCGAGACCGGCTTGTGAAAAAGCTCGATCGAGTCGAGCTTAAACAAGCCCGATCTCGAGCTTAAAAGTAAGCTCGTTTAATAAGCGAGCCCGAGATTCACTTATCGAGCTCAAGCCAGCTCGCGAGCCTAAACTAGCATGTCATTATATAATTTTTATAAATTATATATAAAAATAAATACAATTATATTTAATGATTATTAATTTATATATATAATATTATGAACACACAACTAATTAATATGTATATTATGTTATATATGAAATTATAGTTGAAAACAAATATATAAATAATTAAAAATATATAGAAATTAGTTAATAAATAGTAAATGAGCTCGAGCGTTAGAAATAAAGATCTAAACGAGCCGAGCTTGAGCTCGGGCTCGGCGCAGCTCGTTTGCACCCGTAATTAGCAGAATGGCCATAAAATGCAAAACCAGAACTGGTTTCACGAGTTTTGACTGTGATCCGATGTGTAATACCCGGACCGACCCGTTAAACGAATAGCAATAAAATACAAGACGGGAATCGAAGGTTAATACCAATTAATACGGGTAAAGATTCACAGGTTTAACGGTACCCTCACCCCTAGCTACCCAATTCAATCGTTATCCGTTATCCTACACCCAAATCTTTCTTTGTTGATTATTATTATTATTATTATTATTATTATTATTATTATTATTATTATAGGTTGGCAATAGAACATTCTGCTTGCATCTATAATAGACAATTCCATGGTTCAAAATATCATAAATGAAAATAAATAATATAAAAGAGGAGTGGAAATTAGTAAATGACCTGATCCACTAAACAGCAGCTTGGGTGTAATGCTGAAAGGTTTCCTGCAAAACAACCAAACCACAAATACAATACAAAATTAGTGGTAGCAAACAAAAAAAAGATGTATAATTTCCATAATATTTCATCGAAACATCCAAACGATTTACAATGAAGTGGCAGGTAAGCGGGCAACAAGCTGTGCCGCAACCCCCTTTTGGATAGCAAACCCAATCCGACTAAAAACAAAGTTTTGATTCTTATGGGCTGATACGTTACGATACATAACTTTCTGAACCCTATTCAAAAGGTCCACGGCATCCGGAGCTAAGAAACCAAAAGTGTCAAAGGCGAAGGGGATAAACACGTGTTGATTCTCCAAACAAGCTCTCTCGTGTTTAGCAACCTTGCCCGATGCCGTCTTCAATGCTGCCTGGCCTGTTACAAATCCAGTGGCCCTAATCCCAACAAGAGGGGACACTCCTGTGAGGTCGACACAAGCGTGTTTTCCCCCTACCCACCCAAAAATAAGTATATCGGCCGGTCGTAATGTAGATCTTCCTTCTTGAGGATCCGTAAGAAAGTTTACAGGGGCTTCCTTTTTAGCCGAAATTCCGGCTCGTTTAAGAACATCGCATAGAACATCCCTCACCAAATCATGCCTGTACTTAAACCCAGGCAACTCTTTGCAGTGAACCGCATGCTCGCCAAAAGAATCCAAACAAACCTTACGGCAAACCGGGCACGGCTCATCTACCGGAAACAAAGGGATCATTAACCGATACTTCAGGATGGCCCGGTACTCCAAAGCCGACATATGTTCGCCCACTCCTTCAATAGGGAGAACACTTAAGAAATCTTGAGCCCGAGGAGCCCGAAGACACTCAAACACCGCTTTCTGACGAGGGGATAAATCAAACTTCATTTCCAAACTCTTGATGATTCCACTATAAATATATCCATAAAATGTATACATACATGCACAATCAAACCAAAAAACTTATATTTATTGAAAGGGTTATACAAGTGCTTAATATCAACAAATTTTCAAATTATACATTGTTTGGTATTTTCTATTATGATCTCTCTAGTTTTCCATCACTGGTAATAAATGCTCCGGATAGAAATGGTCAACGGGTTTGCCAAATGCGACTAAAGCATCATATCTGTATCTTCTTCTGATATCATATAATCTAGTAAATTCATCTGATCCCGTCACCACATATATCCCGTCTTCGCCGTGTGTATAGAAGACGTGTGGACTCGCATGCCCATTTGAGCTCTTTGATGTGTGAACACAGTGAGTTTTATGCACATGGAGATATTATGTCTTTCCTCACAGCTTCGGCTGACATGAGAGTTGTACTTTAGGTTTGGAATTCCGGATCTATTAAACTTCCATTCGATCATGGCCATAATAATACAACCTTTCAAGTAAAATCAGGTCAAAAACCGATGACCGAAGCATTGTTACTTGTGCTGCTGATAGACATGGACAGGTATCAATGCTTCCGTCATCGGTTTCTGGCATGATTTTTGCTTGAAAGATATAGTTATTATGGCCGGGATCGAAAGAGAGTTCAATAGATCGAGATCCCCAATCCTGAAGTACAGCTCTCATGTCATCTGAACTAGAGACCAGAATATCCCCACGTGCATTATAGCTCACGGTGTTGACACATCCCATGTCATCTGAACATGAAATTATGAAAGTGTTGTGAGAAACTTAGATGTTGCAATGTGATTAACAGTATAGCATTATACATCAAGATTTCCTTCTATGCCAATCTAATATAGTAAGAGAATAGATATAATAATATTATGAGTTAACCAGAACAAAACTATCAATCATAGACCATCCTGCAGCTCGTAGATAGACTACTCGAATACAGTTGAAAAGTCACTATATAAGGTTAATATTAATATCAAAACCGAGCAGTGTTACATGTAACATACATGAATCAATAATGAAGAAGGGAAGTTATTAAAGATATATAGAGATTACGCGTATATGCATACTCACATAAAAAACACCAACCAAGAAGAAAAAAGCTCAGTAATATGTCACATATATAACTTGTAGGTATTCCACATTTACTCTTTTAGTAATGTATTTAAAAAATAATCAGAGGTGTTTGAAATGGAGAGACAAACGAGGAGATCGTTACGAGGATCTCAAATCGATGATGTCATTAAAAAATGAGTTACAAACTGATCAAAATTTAAAAAGCTGACCACAGAATTTGAGCACAACATTCAAATTAGGAAGTTTTAGGTCGATTTAAACCATGATTTGAACTCTATAAATTGATCAAGATTTTAGAAGTTGAGCACACAATTCAAATTAGGAATTTTTAGGCCGATTTAAACTAAATAAACCATGATTTGAACTCTAACCCCACACTTAGACAAATTTGTGAGGAAATTAATATTACTAAATACTAATTGTCATACAGATAAAAAGGTTTATAACTAAAAATCATTTAAACAAAAAGGTTACATAACAAGGATCATACCGGAACCTGGCGTCTTCTTTCAAATTTAAAGCTAAGAAAAACGTCATGTTATGATGGTGAAAGTGGAACCAGATGAAGTATATAGAAATCAAACGCCATGGGATACAGGTTTTCTTCCACGGTATGTTTCCGATTTCCACCTGTAAAAAATTAAAGTTGTAAAATTAACAGTAGGCGTTTACATATGTTCTCGATTTCATAGATTTAGACCAAAACTTATGTTAGAACTTTCGATTGTTTCGTATGTACAAACGGAAGTTTAAAACTTACCAAAAGAAGCCCCAAAATTAAGAGCGGATCAACGACGACAGCCGATCTATACAGCAGGATCAACGACGGCAAAAGGTATGAGCGGGATCAACGGTGACAACAGATCTGAACAGTGACAACCGATCTGAGCAGCAGGAGCAACAGCGACAACAGATCTGGACAGTGACAACCGATCTGAGCTGCAGGAGCAATGGCGGAACAACAAAAGCAATGACAACGACAGATCTAAACAGCGACAAACGAGACAACCGATTGGGCAGCAGGAGCAACGGCGACAAAAGATCTGAACAACACGAGCAATGACGACAAAAGATCTGAACACCGGCAACCACGACAACAAATCTGACAGCAGGAGCAACGACAACAGATCTGAACAATGGCAAGCACAGATCTGAACAGCGGCAACCACAACAACCGATGCAAACAGCAGGAGCAACAACGCGACAGCAGACGTGAACAGCGACAAGCACAACAACCGATCTGAACAGCAAGAGAAATGACGGCAACAGATCTGAACAGCAACTACCACAACGACCGATCCGAACAGCAAAGGCAACGATAACAACAGATCCGAACCAGGAGCAACGACCACAGCCGATCTGAACAGCAGGAGCAACGGCGACAACTGATCTAGACAGCAGAAGCAACAGCGAGGCGCGTTATAGGCGTTGTCGAATCAAACAATCACTCAGACGAACAAAGGCTAGAAATGGAAGATTAGAAACTTTCTCCCGAAGAACACACTTAAACCAGAAAGTTAATCTCTCCTTTATATTCTGTTGTCGAGTTTCAGAATTGCAGAAAAAGTCCCTTGGCTTCCAATAGTTCAACTTCTATACAGTTTTTCCAATGATGTTCAAAACTTGGCAGAGATCAAAAGCCTCACAAAACAGTTACAACAAATAACCAAAATATCAAAACAATAATAAATTAATTTAAAATAATTTCACTTTTCTTAGCATTCCCTTCCAATTCAAATCCTAAATAAACTATTACGAAAAAATAGTGCATACTAGGGAGTAGGGGCATGACATGCTTAGCTAAATGACGGGTTCGAGGAATGAGTGCTTTTATTCATATGTTTTTAAGCATGTCTCAAGTGATACTAAGGGCCCGTTTGGTTCACGGAATTTGAAGGAAATGGAATTGGAATTAAAAAGCAACAAGTACTTCTACCCGCGCGTAAAAGCAGCGTGGAATAAGCGGATTAAATGCATTACAGGGTTGAAAGCTACCAGGCGTTGCAACGGGTAGGCGACGAGAAGTCAGCCGGTTTCGGTACGATTTGCTTTTGGTAAAAGTATTGTTGCCAAAGTTGAAAGTCTAAAATATTCTAAGAGTTTAAAAATGTAAAATTTGTTGCCAAAGTTGAAAGGCTAAACGTATTTTGGCAAAAGTTTGGTGGCCAAAATTGTAAGGCTAAAAGTATTATGGCAAGACTTTGGTGGCCAAAATTGTAAAGCTAAAAGTATTGTGGCAAAACTTTGGTGGCCAAAGTTTTGTACCAAAATCGTAAGGCTAAAAGACCATGACGTGTTTAAAAGTATCAATTTGCAAATAAAGAAGTCCTAATATGCAAATAAAATTCTTTTATTGAGTTAAATGGGTTATTTTAATGTTCATTTGTCATGTTCGGGTCGAGTTTGAAACGTGTTGGTTTTGGTCCTATACAATTTTGGCAGGTACGTGTTCACGGGAATAGCATATAGAACCGTATGACATTATATCATATTTTAATGCGCAGCAAGTCTGCAACGAAGTGGGCTGCACATATTCATGTTAAACGTGTTTCATGGGTTTTAATTGTGGTCTGACGGGTAATGCCCGGCCGAGCCATTAACAGAACAGTCATGCAATGCAGGACCAGAACTTGTTTCACCCCCGTTAACCGAATAGCAATAAAATGCAGGACGGGAAGCGAACGTTAATACTAATTAATACGGGTACAGATTTACAGGATTCGATGGTACCTCACCCCTAGCTACCCATTTCAATCGAATTACCCGTTCCCCTACACACAAATCTTTCTTTGTTGATAATAATAATAATAATAATAATAATAATGAACATTCTAGTTGAATCTGTAATAGACAATTTCTATGGTTCAAAACTTCAAAAATTAAAAAAAAAATGACCAGTAGAAATTAGTAAATTACCTGCTCCACTAAACAGCAGCTGAAAGGCTTTCTGCAAAACAAAAAAAGATGTATAATTTCCATAGACCTAATCATTTAACATAAGTTATAAAATATAACAGAAAATTGAAATAATAACTGATAAGAAGAGGCCGACCTTGATGACGCCGCCACGAATCATCTGACCTTGACGGACTTGGTCGATTTCTGCCGTAAACCGCCGCCGCAAATATTCCGGTTCCGTCCATTGTCAGCTTTGTGTGTGTTTGGACCTTTTGGTAGTCAATGTAAAACCAAAGTTAGGAGGCAAAATGTGAAAAGGTCAAAGTTTTCTAACCTAGTTTGTAGGAGTTAATTGTTTGGTTGGTTTTGTAATTTGTGGATATTTTGCCGTTGGTCAACAACATTTATAAGTTAAAAAGTGTTCGGGTAATGTTTTTTTTTTAGGTTTTTAAGAAGGAAAAATTAGTTTTTGATAAAGTGATTTAACGAAAACAAAAATCATATAAGTCAAAAAAAGTTATAAATAAGGAATTTCAAACCTGGCCTTAATAGTTAACATTTTATATTTTATAGTGATGATGCTCCTTACAAACTAACTTTGTTTAAGTTATGTCATGTATAATTACTAGCACCTCCACCTCCATTCCGGCCATCCTCCACCACCAAGTGTCAGGAACCACAACATTTCACACCTAATTAGTGAAGAAGTTTAACAGTCGTTAGAGATAAAGACCGCTATAGTTGCAAGATTCATACATTGAAACCACCATAAAAATAAATTGTGTAATTATTTAACGTTAACGACTAAGGTGGGTGGGTACGGTTCATTTGAACCATTCTTCATCACCCTTCAACTAGGGTATGGATCGTTCCCCTCATTCTCCACTATTTTCATTATTTATATTATAACAATTGGAAAAGAAAAAATAAAATACTATGACTGGTCACTAATGTACGTGACCACCATCAGTGGTCTCACGTCACTAGTGAAATGAGAATATGAACAACCGTAACGAAAATATGTTGCTTTACTGGGGTATATTTATTATTTGGTTATTTACGTGACAAGTAAAAGAAGAATATGTTGCCTTGCAGCTTTTCTTTACTTTTTTTTTAATTTTATTAGATACCTGAAACCCGATTAATCCAACCCTAAAATACCATGGAAAATTTAGGTTGGATTTCGGGTCTAAGATTAAAACTTTGAAACCTAGAAATACCGAAGAATTTGTTAATGTAATTGTATTATGTATATTAACCTCAAACTAATAAAGACCAACAGAAGAAGAAAGAAAAGAAAACGTGGGAGAATAGTGAGTGAGGAACAGCAGCAGCAGCAATGGAGTCGAGAAACAGTTCCGAGAGTGATGAAGATAATAATAACCAGCAGCAGACTCCGTCTTCCTCAACGAGACATCATCTCACTCCTTCTCGTATCCTCACCTCTCAATCGCACTCTCGTTACCTTACCTTCGCTATGGCTGGTAATTTTCATTATATATTTAAACCCTAATTTTCAAATTAGCTTATATTCTTTATGCATTTATTAGATGCTTAATAATAATAATAATAATAATTTGATCAGGTTCTTGATTTTCATGAGATGAATAACGCTGGAGATCGACTTATAGCTGCTCTCTCTCTGGTTTCATTCCTTAACCCTAATTCGTTGTTTCAAATTCACTTGTTATAGGCTATTTTGGTTTAAATTAGCATAATTTAGGAGCAATTAGTTTTATGATATATACACTGTCATATACACGTTCAAGCCTTTGATTTTAGAACAACACATTCTGCCAATAATAACAAATATTAGGAGTGCAAACGAGCAGAGCTACTTGAGCTCAGATCGATAAAAGCTCAAAATGAATTGAGTTTTTTTTTAGCTTGAGCTGAGCCCGAGTCTTAAATAAAGCTCGTTTAGTTATCGAGACCGATCCTGGGCCTCTTTTGGACTTCTATGCATTAATTTCACATTGCATAGCCGAGCTTTGGCTCATTTAAGGTCCTACACGAGCTCGAGCCAAGCTTAGGATCTTTTAAGGTTTTTTTTCTTCAAAATATATAAAAGCAATTACTAACGTATATTATTTAATTAATATATGATAAACAAGCCGAGCCCGAGCTTGAAAAAACGACTCACGGGCCAAGGTTGAGCTTTAGGAAAAGAGCTAGAAGTGAGCCGAGCTCTAGCTCTCGTAAATCAAAACAAGCCAAGCTCAGGCTTTTTTCGGCTCGTTTACACCTCTACCCAATATTTGAAGAGCCCTTTCGGTTGTTTATCTGGTTGGTTTCTTGGACCGAACCAAAACTTGCTCATCGTTGCATTCAATTATTCAAGTTTCTCTATTGAAGTTAATTCCAACAAATAATCCCAATCCATAGTGATTCTATAAAAGCAAACAAAGAAGCAGGACTATACATTTGCATTACTGCCCTTAATCAATCCCAGGCAACATTTGTTATTACAGTTTACAAACCATGTGCCACATATATGTATGCATGTAGTGTTTGAACTGTAGTCCAGTAGAAACAAAAACATGTAAATCACTTTATCTCATCATAATGTGCAGAAACAATAACGAGTTTTTTTTTTATTTTTCAAAAAGAATTGGAGTTTTACTAGATTTCAAGAACTTTATAATTATATTTCTGTTCTGTTTCATTATATAATTTTTGTATCTACTGCAGCCTAGATATCATAATGTGAAACAAATAATCCTTGAGTTTGCGCAAGGCATTGAAGATAAACATTTGAGCATTATTAGAAGCCAGGTATTGTTTTAATCTTTGCTTAATCTGCTTATAGTTTCCTATACATTATTACTTTAAGTGAAGATGCATTTGCAATATTCAGTTTTCAGGTTCCCTTAAGAATCTGGAGCATTTAAATCTTAACAGATGCCAGAAAATATCTGACAATGGAATTGAGGATATTACTAAAGCCTCTCCTTCTTTGAAGATATTCTCCATCTACTGGAATGTAAGGTACTTCAACTTTCACTTAATTTCATTTATATTTTTGTATATTTGTATATATTTAGTTATCCTTTCTGATAACATATTTTTCTTCAGGGTTACAGATGTTGGTATATCACATCTGGTGAATAATTGCAAGCATATTGTTGATTTGTACTTAAGTGGATGTAAGGTATGTTTAACGTGCATTGTTGAAGAGAGAAGAATTTAATATATTCTATGCTAAAATGCAGTGATGCTGATAACAGGGTATATCAGATAAAAGTTTGCAAATGATTTCTGAGAGTTATCCACATTTGGAGTCACTGGATATCACTCGGTGTGTTATTTTGAAGTATTATTATTGTGTTATAATTATATATATACATATCTATTCGAATATCTCATATTTGAAGTTTTTAATGCTTGCATGCTTGGTTATGTAGGTGTGTCAAGATAACAGACGGGGGCTTGCAGCATGTAATAGTCAAGTGCACTGGTCTCAAAAACCTAAATCTTTATGCACTTTCAAGGTAACTTGTCGAATTATTTTGACCAAAAGTTGGCTCAATTATTTCTTGTTGGGACAATCTAAATTATGAAGAATTTGTTTATTTTGTTCAGCTTTACAGATGGAGTTTATAAAAAACTGTCACTTTTAACCGAACTCAGATTCTTAGATCTTTGTGGTGCTCAGGTATAAAATTGATTCCCATACGAGCTTAGTTTATGATTTTTCTAGGAAATTAATTTTTGTTTTTACATTTTAATGACAGAATCTATCTGATGAAGGGCTTTTCTCTATAGCCAAATGCAAAAATATCCGTACTCTCAATTTAACATGGTAAATCTTTGTTTTTATTCAATAACACAATATGGAATGTTACATACCCTGTTTCTGTTTGTTTCCCTAATTTTGCATTAATATTTTTAAAAGGTGTGTGCGTGTCACTGATGCGGGTGTTATAGCCATAGCTCAAGGTTGTACTAATCTTGAATTTCTTAGGTAAATTGCTGCATTTATTAGTTCTTTTTTTTTACTTTCGGTTATTTTTGTGCATCTTCATTGGTTATTTATATTATTATTGATGGTTGCAAAATATGCAGTTTGTTTGGAATTGTTGGAGTAACTGACAAATGCCTAGAAGCCCTCTCGAAATTCTGCTCAAACACACGACACTTGATGTGAATGGATGTATTGGCATCAAGGTAAGTCAACTTTGACTTTGCACGTAGTACAATTGAAATATCTAAAATTCCCTTCACTAAAAACCATATAAGATCATTCATTAATGTTCATATCCTTGTAGAAACGTAGCCGAGAAGAGCTTCTTCAACTATTCCCATATGTGACGTGCTTTAAGGTTCATAGTTAAACTTATGGTTCCCTCAGAACTTATATATCCTCAAAAGGTATGCCTATTTAATTCTTGCTAAACAATGAATATTTATTTAGTATTATAGATATTGTTTTATCTCGAGTAAGTCCAAATAGTTTCTCTGTTCAGGTTTCTTGGCCAATTACATTGTACCAAAACTAGAATGTTAAGATTCATCTCATAAACAGAATAACCTGCATGGTATGAAGTTAGCAAGGTGGTTAATTTGTATTCTTTTTAAAATTTAATCAAACTGTAGAAAAACTTGTCAATGAAATATTGATGAGATTTGGTTGCTGTTTAATTAGATGAACTTTTGTAAACTATTGATTTTTGCTGAAGTATGCACTCAGATTAAGATTTTTTGGTAAAGAAAGATAATCAGGTTTCTGGTTAATTTTGCTGCCAAATTTGATGACTTTGTGATAAAGATAAGTATAATGGTTTAATAGGGTACCGAAAGACGAAAGTACCCGGTTCAGCAGCAATACTCGGCACCTCATCCTACTATGGCCCATCCCTATGGAGTTTTGGTTATATGATCCTAATTAAGCCTTGCAGAGCAGTCTAGTATAATCGGATTGAGTGTCGGGTCAAAACAAGTTCGGGTCATATAGGGTTCCGGTTAGAATGAGTTTAGACAAATTAACTTAGGTTGAAAAACAAGTTGTTTTAGAGAAGTGTATATATATAGAAGGGGTCCACCCGCTATTTTTATTTTTATGGTGGCTCATGATGGTGACGACGGAGACCCTGTGGATGAGGAAACAATGATGGAGGTAAGAGGCAACGATGGTGGTGGTGACCACAATAGCGGTGCCAGTAGTGCTGTTCAAGGAGGTGGTGCCGTGGTGGTGCCAACATAGTAAGAGGTAGTGACGATTACATAGTGGCTGCGGGGTGATGATGGTGTGTGGTGGTAGCGGCTGGGTGATGTTGGCACAATCTTTATTTTACCTCGAGTGTTCATAAAAAACTTTCTTATAATACATACATTACCCAAAAATAGTCATACAAAGTTTATGTTGTCAAAACTTTTTCAATATATATGCATATTGTATCCCTTAGTCAAATAATAGTCCATGCAATTTCAAAGGGTGGAACAAATTTTAGAAATATGTTTTAATTTGTGTGTTCTTATGGAGTGAAGGAAGTCCAGATTTTGAGGATCCAAACAAGTCACAGCCAAAGAAATCTCTCAAAAATTAATAACCCCTAAAAAATCTAACACATCTCAATCAGACAATCTTTCATTATCCATTTCTAGATTTAGTAAAATAAAATATGCACACACAAATCCCCATTGGTTTTTTCTCATATTCATATGATTCACACGACAATGATCCGATGTCCACCCTTTCGATTCCCGTACGAAGGGTGTTTAATCGTGTGGATCAATCTGATATGAAAGCTTCTCTTCTGGCTATGTGATAATAATATAGTCCGCAAACATTAGGGATATAAGTCATGGATGAAAGTCATGATGATCAAAACTTTAGGTGTAAAATCAAGAAAATATGGAGTCAAACTTATGTATGTTGTCAGAAATATCCAATTCATACAAGTATTGTGATCTTATTCTTTCTTTTGTATCTATTCTTCCCTTTGCTCTTTAAAATTTTATTCTATACTTCCCCTTTCGTTGGAATTTCGCTTCTCGTTCATAGAGTTTTATTGGATATCAATCGTCAGAAGATTAAACAAGCTGAAGAAGAGGCTAGGAGGCAAAAGTTTGCAAAGTCACGCAGGAGTTTTAAGTCTATTTACAGTGATCGCGGTAACCTTGTTCAACGAAACACCCTAAACAAAAGCGATAATGTTGACACAAACGTTGGCGACAAAGATGATGTTTTCTTGAAAAGTTTACACGAACTTTTGAGCGAGAAAAAGCCGACAGATTTAGGGACTTTTGAATCTATAGTTGGAAAAGGTGAAGGCTCATCCGCGAATAGTAACGTTAATAGTAATACTGAAAAGGATGATTTTAAAGAAGAGAGTTCGGATGTGTCTGAAAATGACGATAAGCGAAACGATCATAAGATTGTGAGGTGGACCGACGATGATCAAAAGAACGATTTGGATCTCGGGCTTTCAGAAGCCGGTAGAAATAAGAGATTGGAGAGTTTGATGGTAAGAAGAAGATCAAGAAAGAATCTTGGTTTTGAGGAAAAAGAATCAACAGAAAATGACAATAATGTTCAAATTCCGAAAGTAAGAACTAAGAAACTAAATCCGTTTCTTGAAGATAAATCAAGCGGTAATAAATCTCCGGGATCAGCTCCGTCTTCCTTGTTAAAAACAAGCAATCCTTTTGATCTTCCTTATGATCCACATGAAGAAAAGTTGGATCTTACTGAGGATAACTTTCATGAAGAGTTTAAAGTTAGCGTTCGCCCCAAAGAACCCGTGTTTTGCAGGCATCAAAGCTTTAGCTTAGGTGCTTTATCACGTTCTTCGATCGGGCATGGTAAACACGATATACCATATTACAAAGATCTTTCCAACAAGAAGAAGTCCATCATAGGATCTAATACTTCAACACTTGGTAGGTACATTTCACACTACTTGTTCTTATATGCGGTTTCATGGTCAAATGTCAATCTATTGTTAATCTAGGTATATGATTATATCATCCGTATAATGGACAATCGCGTGCAATAGGGGTGTGCATGGGTCGGTTTGGAGCGGTTTTAGGACAAACCCATAACCATAACCAATATGTCGGTAAATATATAACCATAACCATAACCATAACCATAACCGATCCGTTATGGCGGTTTCGGTTAATCGGTTTTGAAGGTTATAACGAGTCAGTTATGGGTTGGTAACCGTGACCAAACCAATGTATAATTGAGCATAAAACTTTGGTACTAAAAAGATAAAAATGACATTCAACGAAATATACAATTCTTAATATTAATAATATATATTCATCAAACAAACGATAAATGGATTAACTCTTTAGTAAATTTAAACCATATAGTATAAAAATGAGAGCGTTATTAGTTTATTACCTTTAATTTTCTCCAAATTATCAAGCGTGTGTCTAGTTATACTCCATAATGTTGAGAATTTTGTAAATGGGGCGGTTCGGTTTTGGCGGGTTTGAAATTATCTTTAACCAAAACCGACCCGTATTTGGTGGTTTTTAAAAATTCATTAAACCGACCCGTTGGTTATGTCGGTTATCGGTTAAAGTCGGTTCGGTTATGTCGGTTATGGTTCGGTTAATGGTTTTGGCGGTTAATTTGCACACCCCTAGCGTGCACCATATTTACACAATTTTAGATTTTTTTTATGACATTAAGCCTCTAAAATCCGTGTTGCTATTTGGTCTGCAAATGAAGTTTGTAATAGGAATTTATGTTTTTCGAACTAGCAGATTACAAACATATTCTACAAGATAGTTCGATTTCAGATGATAGTACCGACAGTTACTATCCAAAAGAAGAGGAAGAAGATGGAGCCGAAAAAGAAATTGATTCATATGCTGCGCGAAAAGTGGATATTAATTTCTTTTACGGCAAAAACAAGAGGGGTCTCCATGCCGTAAGCCATTCCACGGTCTCTGACATGCAAGTCGAGCTTTCAGACGAAGAAACCGCCCCTACCCTCGATGATCTAGACATAGAAAAACATAGACAAAGTTGGTTAAACCCATCAAGCTCTCAAGCGGATTCAGAAATGAACGAAAACCCAAACCTGTTAAACTCAGGCACGATCCAAAGCAACGATGTACACGAACCACATGGGGATAGCCAGAGTTCTGTGGCTCAGGCTGCACAAGATGGTTTGACGGAATTAGCGGTAGGACAAGCTTCTGTTAGCTCAAGTTCTCCCAAATCTGTGTTGCATCAGACTGACGACGATTCAGACGAGCATCCATTTGGTGACAGAGATATCGTATAGATAACTTACAGGTTGGTCAAAAGTAATTTCTTCTACAACTTACAGTACTTAGATCATGATTCTTGACAATGTGTTTTATGTTATCTTCTTGACTACAGTAAGTATATCATCCGATCATGCGTTTTGTTCATGTTGTTCATTCTTATGAGTTATAAAAAAAATGGTTTATTTATAAGCATGGAGAAATAAGAGATACAATTATAACAAGTTTACCAATAATAAATGTAGAAAAAATAATGTTCTCACATTAATTTATGCATTAACAAACATTAAACTTGCTTTAGCTTAAATGTATAGATTTTAGATATAATTTGTAACTCTCACTTAGTGTTGTAACAATTAACTTTATGTATGAAACATATTTTTTTTTCAGATGGAATCAATTTAAGTGTGAAAACTAGTACTTTTCCTACATTTCTTGCTACTTACAGATGGAATGTAACGATTTAGTACATGTTTATAAGTGCGATACAGTTTGACTAAGAAATAACAATTTTTCAAAGTGTGCAAATGGTATACTTAGTGCCCATCAGTTTGACATTGAGATGTGTTTAAACTGAATGTTTGGTGAACCATTTGAAAGGAAGTTCGTTTATTTAATAAGTGTGTGAACATAAAAAAAAACTTTTTGTTCATTTAATTAGACGAGCGGACATAAACACATGTCTTGTTCGTTCGTGAACGTTCATTTATGTTTGTTCATAACTGATTCCACCATCATATGCTCTAATATGTGTTATTATTATTATTATCGGAAATGTGGTGAACTAACGTTTAAATGTTGCTGTGAATGTGTGCAGGATCAGAATGTTCGTCAATTATAGAATCCAAATGATAAACCAAGTAAATCTGCTATGCTCAGTGACTCCTTCAGCAAGAAACATAATCAAAGACACCGAAAATACATCGAATTTGTAAACATAGGCCATCCCGTTTCACTATGAACTCGACTGCAAGAAACACCACTAAATTAAATCACGGATATTCGTAAATTAAAGTGATGTTATATATAGTCTAGTTTTGTACATTAACCAGGGGTTTTGTCCTTTTTTTCTCCATGTAGAAATAGCTGTTTTGAACATATAGCTTAATGCATATACTACTAGTTGATGATTTGGGAATGGAGTTCAAGCAAAACTTTTAATGTGCAGTATTTCAAATATCAAAAGCTATTAGTGATGAAATAAACACGAAGAGGATGTTAATACTAAGTGTGATATTAAACTATTATTGAAAAAGGAAGCAATGAAAAATTGTACCAGTTGTAGAAGCAAGCTTGTTACCAACTATATGTGTTACAAAAGATGAACCTTTTGGTGATTACAAAGTAAAATCATTTACTTATATTTTTATTTAGGGGTAATTTTGTAGAATTGTAACTAAGTTTATATATGTTTTTAATTAAGTTACTCTCATAAATCATATTTAAATTATAGATGTTAACATGTTTTTTTTAGTTTTGTTTTGTTTCAAGAGGGCCCCCCCTTATCTTATCTTTCATTGCTTTCTTGACGTACACAAAATTCGATGAGGCTCGATTTGAATGTTTAGTGACCTGATTCGGGCGAAAATTGCACGAGTCACCTAATTAAAATAATTTTGAAACTTGGTAACTATTATGTGACTTTTTCCCTTTTATTTATTATTATTAATATTGTTATAATGATGATTATTAATATATATATGTACATATATGTTTGCAAATTATACACAAGATAAAGATTAAGTGGTCGGTGCCACCAAATTTTTAAACACATTACTTTGAGTACTTAAGTAATTTAATTGATTGTATAAACAATTGATATGTAGGTGGTGTGATGGTTGATGTGGTATTCCTAAAGTCTTTATTTTCTTCCTGACTCTCTGCGGACCCGTTTGAATCTCATTGTGCTTTTTTTTTTTGATGAGGTATATTTTGTATTTGTTTCTCGTAGGTCGGTCTAAATGTTAGGTCATTCACAAGATTTTTTTTAACATTTAACTTTTCTTTTAGAATATTTTAATAATTTTTTAAGTATGTGTTTTTATTCCTGTTCTTTCAAATATGTTAACGAAATTGTTTTTCGGTTTTTTATTTCGGTACCGTAACGAAGCTAGCCGATACTGACCGAATTCGTGTCGACTTGTCGTCGCAACGCCCGAGTTTTACTAACCGAATAAGTGTCGTATTAAATATGTTATTTTTTATAAGCTATACGAGTACCACTATTATTCCAGACGTTTACTAAATTATTTTTTTTGTGTTTAGTCGATGGTTTTGTAACAAACCTAACCGATACCAACCAAATTCGTGTCACTTTGATCATAAGTTGTACGTGTGTCGGTTCCATTTGACATCTATGAATTTATTTATTTTTTGTTTAGTATCGATCCCGTAACGGACTTAGCCAATACCAACCGAATTCGCGTCGCTACGCCGCTGCGTCGATTTGTTACCTAGTTATAATTAAAATTCATCAGGTTCTAAAATATGATCCAGGCCCGGCTCCGAGAAGCCTAAAATTTTTTTGGGCCGAAAGCGAAAAATACTTTGGGCCTCAAATAAAATGAGTATTTTGTTGGCTTTAAACAATTAATTTTTAAGTGGGCATACTTGGTTATGATTTGGGTTGTGTAAAAAACTTTTATATAAAAATCAGCTAAACATGTTCCAAATGAGAGTAAAACCCAGACCGTTTGGTTGAGAGTGATACCCCTTTGCCACTAAGCCAAACTAGTTGTTATGTAATTGAGTTTAAACATTAAATATACACATTTTTCTTCATAAAAATACATATAATTAAAAAAAATCGGGTCTAACGGAGTGTCGGGCCGGGGGGCCGTCGACCACCCAACCCTCCCTAAAGGCCGGCCTTGATATGATCCGACCTGAAATGCGGTTAGACTGGTGACCCGATAACACGGCCAGTTTAACACAGTGTTTTACTTCTTGTTTGTATCTTATTGAGAGATCTATCAAAAGAAATTAAATTCTCTCTTTGTATTGACTATTGGTAGCCATGTCATAAGAAAGTGATCTTATAACCCCACATAATAATTAATACCAACGACCTTTTCTTTCCAAATTTCTCAATTTCAACTGGTACAAACTCACGGCATATTAGGGGTATATTAGGGGTGACCAGAAAACCGAAAATACCGAACCGAAACCGAATTAACCGAAAAAACTGAACCGAAGCATTAATCGGCGGTTTTTTTTTTGTTTTTTTGAAAAACCAAAATTAAGGTTTCGGTTCGGTTACCCATTTCAAAAATACCGAAAAAAACCTAACCGAACCGAACCATATTACTTCAGGACCAACTAGAATATTTTAATTGTTTCGCCCAACTTTGTGGTCCACGAGTCTTTGTTTTATATTACCAAGTGTGGCCCATTTAGCATACAATATTATTTGACTTAATCATTTTTAACTTAATAGTATTCAACCGTCACTCTCAATTCTCATATCCTCACCCTCTCCAAATCTTCAAACCACTCAGCCACCAGCACCACCAGCCACGCACCTTGCCGCCTGCCGGAGAGGCGGAGAGAACCAACCTTGTACGTCAGTTCCAGGTGCGTCACATGTATCCCATGTGACCGAACCTCTTGCCCATGTTTTTAATGAAATTATTAGTACTCTAACCTTCTAAGTTTGTTAGGGTGTTAGCTGTAAGTTTGTAATGATTTCTAGGTAAGATCGCATATGTATTCTGAAAGTGGTGTATGATTATTCTCACAATTAGAAGTTAAGTGCAAGTTTAATTTAACTTTGTATATTAAAATAAATAATTTAAATGATTGTTAAATATTTATACTAAGCCATATGCGACAACCGAAACAAATTAGGAGACAAATTAGGAGTTTGTTGGTTCAATAGATTTGTAAGAGAAATTAAAGTTTGTGAAAGGAATAGTAAATGTTAATATTTATTTTTGTACATAGGAACTAGTTGCATAAAACAATTAATAGAACAAAAAAACAAGAAAAAAAACCGAATATAACCGAACCGAAACCGAAAAACCAAAAACCGAAAAACCGAAACCGATCGGTTTGTATGTTTGAAAAACCGAAATTTCGGTTTCGGTTTCGGTTTCACCTAAAAACCGAACCGAACCGTGCTCAGCCATAGCATATACCACGTTCATTCATTTAAATTATTTATTTATATTTTAGTTCTTAATTGTGAGGCCCATCTTTAATGCTATGAATCTAAGTCATTTGCTAAAGGACATTTATTCCTCAAGTAATGAACACTTCACATAACAACGATAATGACTTATTTCTCTCAAAGTAAAGCACACTCCTAGTGGAAATATGGCATTGCCCGGAGATAAGGTTAGCCGCTTGAGTATAAATTAGAACACACGACCCATCATTTTTGAAATCAAGAAAACATGAAAAGGCAAATAATTTCTTGTAGACACTTCTTACACTTATCTCTAGCTCTACTAACCATTTCACTTTCAAAGTTTGCTTCTGCATCTTTAGAGGAAGCCAATGCTCTTCTTAACTGGAAAGCTAGCCTTCAAATTCCAAACAACTCCCCCTTATATTCTTCTTGGACCCCCCTCTCTATAAATTCTACTGATTCCACTCCATGCACTACGTGGTTTGGTGTCGTTTGCAACGATGATCGGACCGTTCACACGTTGAACCTCACATCGTCTGAATTAAACGGTACTCTTGACGAGTTCTCATTTCTCCACAATCTTTCTTATTTTGAGCTTAGTGTAAACCAATTTAAATGGGTCGATACCACAAGAGATTGGTCAACCGACCTCTCTCTCCGAGCTTGCCTTGTATGATAATTCCCTGGAAGGAGAACTGCCTTCAACTTTGGGCAATTTAAGAAATTTGACTTCATTATTTCTTGATGATAACAAGCTTTCTGGTCCAATTCCACATGAGTTTGGACACCTTGTCAATCTTGTGGAAGTGTATATCAGTAACAATTCTCTAAGTGGTCCTATCCCACCTACTATTGGGAATTTGAAGCGGCTTACCGTTTTGTTCCTTTTCAAAAACAATTTGAATGGTTCGATCCCACAAGAACTCGGTAGCCTGGTCTCACTTCAGAGCCTCAGCCTCCATTCAAATCGTCTAACAGGCCCAATTCCTTCATCGTTGGGTAATTTGGAGTCTTTGGATCTCCTACACTTGTACCAAAATCAACTCTCTGGGCCCATTCCTGCCGAACTAGGGAACTTAAAGTCTCTTACCCAGTTGGCGTTGAGTGAAAACCAACTCAATGGTTCTATACCTTCGTCACTAAAAAACCTGATAAACCTAGGGTATTTGTATCTTCGTGATAACAAATTATCTGGTCATATTCCACGAGGGGTCCTGGCAAGTAAATACATGCTTGAGCTAGAAATGGACAATAATCAATTGTCTGGACATTTGCCTGAAGATGTATGCCATGGGAGAATGCTTCAATATTTATCACTAAGTCATAATCGACTCACAGGTCCTCTACCGATAGGCATAAGACATTGCTCTAGCTTAATAAGAGGTCATTTTGATATTAACCAATTTACTGGAGACATATCAGATAGTTTTGGAGTGTATCCAAGTTTAGATCTACTTGATGTCAGTCACAATAGTTTTCATGGACAGTTGTCTCAAAACTGGAGTAAATGCAAGAACTTGACAGCCTTGTTGATGGGATATAACAACATCAGTGGTTGCATACCACCCCAACTTGGAGATTCTACTCGACTACAAACCATTAATCTTTCTTCAAATAACTTGGCTTGTGAGATTCCAAAGGAACTTGGAAATGTGAGAGGTATGCTGAAATTGCTATTGCAAGATAACAAACTTTCAGGTGTTATACCTCAAGAGCTTGGGTCACTTCAAAATCTCCTTGCTCTCGATCTATCCTCAAACAGATTGCGCGGGCCGATATCAAGACACGTTGGTAAGTGGAAACAAATATATTACTTGAATTTTAGTGATAACAAGCTCAGTGGAAAAATCCTATCTCAGATTAGTAAACTAGGGCAACTTACCACACTTGATTTCTCTTGGAATTCACTTACGGGAGTGATACCATCTGAAATTCAAAGTTTAGTAGCTTTGGCATAATTGAATCTTTCTCACAGCAAATTATGTGGTTCAATTCCTGATACCTTTAAGACATTGCCGAGTGGGATTGATATCGACCTCTCTTACAATGAGCTCGTAGGTCCAGTTCCCACATCATTTGCTATCTTCAAAAATTCATCCATACAAGCATTCCAAGGCAATCTAGGTTTGTGTGGAAATGTTACAGGGTTGAAACTTTGTGAAAGTCAAATTCCAGCGAGGAAAAATAATGATAGCTTTCATCATAGGCTAGTCCTTGTGATAATACTCCCCCTTTTGGGGGCAATGTTACTAAACTTTGTGAAAGTCAAATTCCGGCTGATTAAAGATTCAGTTGACCCGTCACTAAAGAACATACACGGCATAGGGACCAAAATGTACATGAGAGCTGCACAACGATCAATTAAATTAATCCACATTAATTTCTCAAAATAATAATAATAATAATAATCTATGAATGTAACAAGCTTACCTGATAACATAGGCCACCAGTTGTTGTATAATGCACAAGCCTGCAGCCAAAATAGAATCAGAAAGTATGTAACGAAAAGATATTTAAAAACGAAATTATTCAAGATCTTACCAGAATTTGTAGGAGAAGACTTGACGAAAACAAAAGTGCAAGTCCAGCAAGTCTGAAATTATGTTATATTAGAATTTAAAAATGTAATTAAAATGTAAGAGATGAATTTAGGGTTGACCGGCTTACACTGCAAAGATTAAGTAAAGCATGATCCAAAAGGCCAGTATGTATACATGCACCGAAAAGGGTAGAGAAGTTAATACACCTTTTGTTTTATTCGAAATAATTAAAATTTATGAATTGTAATCAAACGAACCACGCCGCTACCGAGCTACTAGATATGGGCTTGCAAAAAGCTTGACTCGAGCCTAGCTTGAGCTTAGAGATAATTACACAAGCTTGTTATGTATATGAGCTTGAGCCAGCTCGCGCGCCTAAACGAGCATGTTATTTTTTATAACTTTTATTTAATATGTTTGATTTATATTTTTATTTAATAATTATAATTATTCATAAAATATTGATTAAAAAAATTATATAATGCATATTGTGTTACAAATAAATTTATAATTGAAATATATATATACATTATAATAATAATCGAGCCAAGCTTAAGCCGAACTTGAGCTTGAAATACTATACACAAGCCGAGCTCAAGGTTTAAAAACAGAGCTAGAAACAAGCTGAGCTCGCGCTCGTTTACACCCCCAGGAATGATTTATAGTAACTGAATGTATTTTTCACAGATGATAAGAATGTTGGCATCTAATGCTAATTACACAAAGACGGATTGACTAATATCGTTTGTTTTTGTGTATATGATTCCAGTATAGTTTGTCAATAGCATCATCATTCTACAATATTCTAACTATCCTAACTAAAAAGTTAGGGTTTACACAGAAGAATCACAAGTATAGAATGAATTGGTAAATAACAATTGACCCAAAGCTAAAACATTTATCTGTTCCATTTGTAGTGAATTGATTCAACTCAGTGTGAATAAATAAAGTAAACCAATTTAGCCCTAGAAGTTAAAAATCCCCAATTAGCATTAAAGTCGTAAAAGATTACTAAATAAATAAAATTCAGGTTTTGCAGTTGCCCGCCCACCCGCGTGGATTCTCAATATCATCCATCATCATCGGAATAAACACCCCGTTGATCAAAGTGAGGGGTTTAAGTATCGGAATCACAAGCATGACAAATAATAATAATAATAAGTAATTGAAGATCAACAAGTCTAACCTTCAACTGTCACCGCCATATTCTATTCAATCAAAGACGACGCACGCAGTAAGGAAAACGATGGATCAAAGACGACAACCAAATGAAGGTGGATTAGCATTGACACAGGGTTTTTTCAATATTTTATTATTTACTAGTATATATAATATAATGGTGTGGTTGTACTTATTATTAGAATTATTACTATTGCTACATTGAACTATCACTTCCTTTTTCGTGTTAGCGGATTTTAAATTGGAAAGACATGTTGTTTCACTCTGATCGGCCTATGCTATTTTTAATTGGTTTATATTGTCTTTAAAGTTTGGTTTGAATGTTTTCTCGGAAAACCATATCGTTGGTTACCACTTGACAGTCGTGCCACCACAAGAGTGGAACTCTCTGACGTGACACACGGTGTGACGAAAATCCGGATGAGTTCTGGATTCGAACTGACAGGCTTAGCTCAAATCTTTTTTTTGCCATAATCCACCAAAACTGGCACGAGTACATGGGGATCGAACTTAAGTTTCCACTTAAAAACCCAAGCTCCTAGTATTAAGCCGTAAGTGATGGATTCAGTTGTACTTGTTAACTTCAAACATATGTTTTAATAAGTTATTTTGTCTTTAAAGTTTAAACAATAAAAAATAAAAAGATATACAATAACGTTTATAATATAATAAAATATAAAAAATATTTTATTAATAGTATAATGCCGTAAAGTTAAATAAATTGTTAGGGTCAACGGGTCGTTAACTCGGGTCATCCGAGTTGCACGTGAGTAAGAACTAGGGAGGGTGGGGGCCGGGACACCGCCCCCTTAACTGGAGCGGGTATATGGAACGCGTAGTGTGAGCAAAGCGCCAATAATGGAAACTTATTGGGAACGATCTATGAACGTTGGAGATATTTTAGAAAATAGAAAAGAAATCTTATGTTCAGTGATCTTCTTAAATATCCCATGTTTGATCTACCGTCATATTATTATAATCTTATTTACGAATAATGTTAGAAGATCATTCGTAACATCTTTATTGGAAACTTATGGTTCCCTACGTCTTAATGAACTTGAATAGGGGCTAACATCTTTATTGGGCTCCATTCGACATTGCGTTGATTTTATGTTGAGTGAGAGGAAAATTTTTACCGAAAGCGAACAACAGTTTAAATAAGACAATGTCCGTACTTTGGGATGTTGACATACAAGTGAGGGAACCATATATCCAACCCTTCATGACATTGATGAAAACAATGTGTGGTTGATTGGCGAAAATGGTAGACCGAAGAAGAAAATGACAATAATTTAAGATTTGATATTGGTGACGTGGGTAGAGAGAGCATCGGAACCAAATGAGCTTATTCATGCTTGAATTGTAATTGTCCTCAAACAATGTCCTACAATACATGCTTTATGTTTAATAAAATAACAAGTAGAAAATGACATGTATAAATAAAATTTTAGTATTTTTTTATGCAGCACGCTTTGCACACATGAAACAAGATGCGTTTCGATTCGTCAACTTGCACTGGACATGGGATTCAAGAAGTTATGAAACAACATAATAATCAATGAATTGGTTTTACAAATTAGTAAACGGCTATTTTGTGTGACATATTATGTCAAAATAATCTGTCAAAGAGATATTTTTATCCTTAAAACTCGATGAATTTTGGAAACAAAAACGCAACTAAAAACGTTTCACACACACCAGCAGTTTAGATGTCAAACAATTAATGCCTCAACCATATTAAAAAAATATATATAAAACATCGGGTTATAGATCCACCGAAGTGGGTTGCCTTAACCGGATGTGTATAGAGGTGCACAAATCGGTTTTTTTTAAAAAACCGGTTCGGTTATTAACCGGACCGGTTTTTTTTGGCCCTAAAAAAACCGGTTCGGTTAATAACCGGACCGGTTAATAACCGGTTTTTGTCTGTCAAAACCCTAACCGGTCTAACCGGTTAGGACCGGTTTAGAAACCGGTTAGAACCGGTTAATAAACCGGTTTTTTTATTAACCGGTTTTTTTTATTAACCGGTTTTTTTTTTTTTTTTTTTTTTTTTTTTTAAATAACCATTATTTTTTCACAGTATAAACAAACCGGTAACTACAAGGCAAACCGGTAACTACAAGGCAAAACGGACTGACCGAAGCCATTCTTTGCTTTCGTTGTTAGGGTTCTTTGCTTGGAAGATTAAAAACACATAACTTTCATTTATAGTTTTTACATTAAAAATACAAACATTAAATCGTTATCGCATATTCGTAACTCAAAAATACAAACATTAAAGAATGCTTAGACACGATTACATGAACAACTTGCTGTTTCTTACTCATTATTTGCCTCCATGTTTGCTGTTTCTTTAACTAATTTTCTTCGCTACCCGATCCCGAGCTATTCCTTAGGTAATCGTCGTACGCGGCTTCTTCATCGGTCATTGGTTGAGTGTGTCCTTGATTGACCTCGTCTTCATACAAGCCCGCCTCATACTCCATTCCCCCTCGAGTGAGCGTTGATGTTGTGCCCTATCTAAAGAGTCCAAGTAATCCTTGTAGCAAATCGTCATCTCTATAGCTGGTGGAGTGAGTCGAGTCCTCCTAATCGATATAACCCTGCCAGAAACAGAAAAAGCAGACTCCGAAGCTACCGTGGAAGCTTGGACCGTTAGTAAATCTTTGGCCATGGCGGCGAGGATCGGAAACTCATCCTCCTTACCTCTCCACCAAGCCAGCAAATCAAGACTTCTAAATTCATCCGGAGTCATGTGTTTCACAAAGTTGGTACCACCATACCTTCCAAGTTCACTGCTTGGGGTGTTTACCTTTTGACGTTTACCGGCGTCTTCCCAAATCATGTAGTACATCCCCATTTCAAGGTCGGTTTGGGATTGGGATTGGGCAACAGCTCTTAACGAGTCATGAATTTGGGAAGACGACCCGTATTTTGTAAGGTAAACATCATACATGTTTGACAAGGTGGTGTTGAAAGCATTCTTTAAAGTTTGGCTATAATAGGGGTTTTGATCGTCGTTTAACTCTAGCTCATCACAAATTTTTTCTATTAAAGCTTCAACACCACCAACATTGATGCAAGGGTTTAACGCAGCAGCACATGTCAAAACAGCGGATAGTTCTTGAAAATATTTTCTAAATTTTTCTTTCATTTTTACACCCATATCAAAATAAGGTGCACCCCTACAATGAAGTTCACTCAACTTTGTGCACATGACAGCAATTTTTGGTAAAGCAATGGGGCTTGTTGGATAGTAAACCCCGGATAAACTAGTTGTGCAAGATTTAAAAATTTGAAGGACCTCCGTAACGATCTCAATCAATAACCAGTTTCTAGGATCGTACGGTGCACATTTACCCCTACTTGACAAAATTTGATGAAACGCAATTAATGATTCTTTTTGTTGGATGGCTTTCTCAAACATATCACAAGTCGAGTTCCATCTTGTTGGACAATCCCAATTTGGCTCCAACCATTGACAATTAGCTTTTACACAAAATTTTTTGTATCTTGAAAATGTTTTATTGTTGCTAAAAACATCTCGTAACATTCTTTTAAAATTGTTTCTTTGCGTTTCGATCACGTTTAACCCATCTTGCACGGCTAAGTTGATAATATGTGCCAGCATCGGCTATGAAAAAACGCTCCATCACAAATAGGTTTATACTTTAATTTTAAATGGCCAACCGCGGCCGTATTGTTGGACGCGTTATCAAACGAAATTGAAAAGATTTTATGTTCAATCTTGTATTGTCGAATGACTCTATCCAAGAGTTTAAAAATATTTCTACCCGTGTGCGGGTAATCAAACAATTGAAACGCAACGGTTCGTTTCATCATTTGCCACGACTCGGGGTCAACCCAATGAGCCGTCACACAAATGTATGAGTCGGGCGAACCATGAGGTACCGACCACACATCCGTTGTTAAGTTTACACCAGTTTGTAAGTTTGAAAAGTATGAAATTAGTTCGGATTTAGCGTTTTTCCATGCTTTAAGACAATCTCTTCTAAGGGTCGAACGACTTACGTGTTGGTAGCGTGGTTGAACATACTTTTGCATCATCTCCGTGAATTGAGGGTTGTCGAAGTGGTTGAAAGGAAGTGTTTGTTGAATCACAAAGTTTGAAAACTTTTGACGTACCGCTTCAAGGTCGTACGTAAACACCGCTCCTTGATTCGTCATCTCCGGCTGCGAACTACTTCCCGATTCGTCCTTCAAGGCCTTGCAAAAGGGCCTTTGTACATGCGCTTTTAAAGTGGAGTTTGCATCTTCAAACAATGTTTGCATCGAGCTTTTTGGCTACCGTTAGACATTTCGCATAGGTCGAAATGTTGCCAAACATCTTGGTTTCGTTTCGTGGGGATGACCCGAACGACCGTTTCTCCCGTGTTCGAGGCACCCATGTTGACGGATGAAGCAGCACTTTGGGAGGCCATGATAATCGACTACGAAATAAGAGCGTATGGAGTGGTAATGTTGGTATAATTGAGCGTGAGATAACAAAATAATCGCGTATGAAATAAACGTTTAGAGCGTTTGGAGTTGTATAATCGAGTGTGATCTAACCGGTTTATATAGATGTTTGTGGGTGGTAAAATGGTAAAAAAAAAAAAACGGTCAAAAAAAAAAACGGCCATATAGCCGTTATACAACGGTCAAAAACCGGTTTTTAACCGGTTAACCGGTTATGGAGAAACCGGTTAACCGGTTTTTCCACAACGGTCAAAAACCGGTTTATAAAAAAACCGGTTTAACCGGTTTTTCCATAACCGGTTATTAAAAAAATCCGGTTTTTTTATTAACCGGTTTTGGCTCTAAAACTTGTAACAGAAATACGAACCGGCGGTTTGTAAACCGGTCAAACCGGTTTTTAAAAAACCGGTTTTCGTAAAAACCGGCAAACCGGTTCCCGGACCGGTTTTTTTGACCATCTCTAGATGTGTAACAAGTGAGCTCGAAAGCTGTTTCCGTCCCTGTCAGGGGAGATGCCAACCATCACTCCTTCTTAAGAACACAACTTCATAGTAATAAACCCATCACTCTTTTCATCCAGTACCAATGTGGGACAAGACAACTCAACAATACACTAACCAATAACACCAAAAAAAATACCTGCTGATTAATAGTTTCAAACCCACAAGAATCTTACAAAATATAATACAAAATAAACCAACAAAATACTTGTTACAATATGTAACACCTAACACATCATCAAACAAATTCAAGGAAACTGAAACCTCGTCATGAAACTCTGCGTCCGGCTCCCATCAGGCGGATGAACATACAAGAAAATCAGCGACACCACGATGCAAATCAACATCGACCACAGATACACAATCGTCGATATCTTCCCGCGTCTCCCCATCAACCCTTTAGCAAACGGATAAAGATGTGACAACACCCAGAAGCTAAAAAACACCCAGCTTGCTCCACTCGGGAAACGGGCTGTAAACCGTCCTGAAAACACCAACCGCAATCGCAGCAACGTTCATTAATATTATTGTCACGGGTGGGATCATTAACATTGTGAACCGGAACTCATACAGCTCAGCAAACTCGTCTTCACCGTCATCAGCTGCTGCGGGTTTTGAAGTTAAGGTGAACGAGATATCAATTCCGGCTATCACTTTTAACAAACCTTGTATAACCGCCACCGGGTGTGCACTGGTCCCGCCTATTAACCAAAACTGCTCGTTTCTCCACCAATCGTGGAGGGTTATTTTGGACCATCGGATTTCAAGAAGCGCGAGCATGCTTAATGTGACTGTTATGGCTAGAAGCAGGATTAAAAACGTGACGTTTAATGACTGAACGATGAATTTGCCTGAAAACAGTGAAAGCGCAGGAAGGACACAATAAGCGAGTAAGAAGATCGAGGTGAACGGGTACATCCCGACATTGAAATACGCGACTCGTTGTAGAAATTGCATCCTTCGGCTTGCGAAAAGTGCATTGTTTCTCGAGAAAAAGATCTCAACCGAACCCGTGGCCCACCGAAGAACTTGAATCAACCGATCCGTTAAGTTAATCGGAGCAGACCCACGAAAAGCATCCCGTTTCGTGACACAGTAAACCGACCTCCACCCGCGGTTATGCATACGATAACCTGTTACAACATCTTCTGTTATCGACCCGTAGATCCACCCAACACGTTTACCCCACTCGGTTTTATCTTCATAGAAACATGTCACAACTTTAATCGCTTCTTCGATGGCAGCCCGATCAATCGGCTCACGTTGAACTGCTAACGAACCCGATGGCCTCCCGTGGCTGTCTTTTCCTCTTAACTCATGAATCAACCGCCCCCCAAACTCAGCAACCGCGATCGAGTCAATCAAGTAACTCGAATCACCGAACCGTTCAGGAATCAAAGCCTGTTTAAGTTCATCCCCTTCTTCACTATTACTATTATGATCATCCACAATCGGCATGATCATTTCGGTATCATCTTCGGCTTTGTTCTTTTTCAACTTCTTCAACGAAAATTTGATCTTCCGCCCACCGAACCACCCGTGGTGCTCGGTAGCCCGAGGCGGGCTAAACCCATAAAGCGCAATTCGTCTAAAAATACACCCAGTCCCAACATACATCGGGCCTTGCAACCCGTCCAGAGCCCGCATACTCACATCAAAGAAAACCGTGTTATGATTCGCATACCGATCACTCGGGTCAATCCCTTCAAACCGCTGCGGGAACTGAACATAACAAATCTTGTCACCGCCTCGGTCAAGCATAAAACACATCCCCTCTCTTAACGCCAACGAGTTGTAAATATAGTGATCGCAGTCGAGGTTAAGAATAAACGAACCGTTCGACATAATCGCACTAGCCCGAACCAACGCATTCATAGCCCCCGCCTTCTTATTATGATCAAACCCGGGCCGTTTTTCACGGGACACATAAACAAGCATCGGTAGCCTCGTGTCCACATTCCGCGTATCAATCAAATCCTCGGGGTCTTGCTCGGTTTTATAAGCGCATTCGGGCCCGGGAGGGGCTAACATAAGCTGAATAATTCCGGCGTGGTTACCTCTCGAGTGGTCTTCCTCGCCGGAAAACCAAGTCCCGTGCCACGTGTTGCCGTCAGACATCCACGTGGCTGTCGGGACTTTAACGACTTTAACTGATTCAGTTACTTTCCCACCAATCTCCATTTGCTTCTTTTTAGCTAAAAGCTCCTCACGCGCATTGCACGCGTCTGAACGTCTTCTAATGGTTTCAGGTAACGCATTGATTCTGACTTTAAACTCGTCATACTCACGTTTGACTTTTCGTCTTTCGCGTACAAAGTCAACCCTCCGTTTATTCTTCAACGGGTCACCCTTTTGCGAAAAATAAGCTTCCGGGTTTCTGGGTTCGATCTCATGTTTCCGACAGAATGGGACCCACGTTCTAGCAAAGCTAGCAACTTCAGCTAAAGCTTCAAATGTGACCAGTGACCCACCATCGTCTGATAAGTAACAAGCAATCTTATCAACTGGATAATCAACAGCCAGGATTGATAAGATCGTATTCGCGGTGACGAGTGGGGGTTCTTTCTCGGCGTCAGCGGTGGAGACGAATATGTCGATGCCCGGAAGGTCGGATAGGCCTTTCGGGTTGTTTTGGGTCGGTTCGAACCGTTCTTTGAGGACGGCCAAATCGGTGGAGCGAGTGACGGGACAGAGCTTTGGAAGCTGGTCTAGGAGCCAGGAAAAGGCGAACCAGACCTCGCAGATTACGGACATTAGCCATAGCCATGCGGCGTCTTGGTTGGGGTGCGAAATTCGCCATGTTAGGAATAGACCGAGTGCGGCTAGCCGGATCACAATCAGCAACCTACATTTTGCAAAAACAAGTCAACTAGGGTGTTAATCGGTTATGTTTTCGGGTTATTTGGTTTGTTTAACGAACCGAATTCTGTAAAGTTCAAACCGAACCGAATAACCGAATTCGAATTCGGTTTGGTTTTGTTTCTACTCAATAAACAAGATTACTTTAATAAATTATACAGTTTTTAGAAATTTATTTACCATAATTTGTTTTCAAATTAAGTTGTGTTACATAATATCAGACTAAACTTATTATTTGATAGCAATAACTGATAATTCATGTACATAATATCTATATATTTTTTTACCATAAACTAAGTTTGATTAAATAAAATCAGACAAAAATCATTAACAAAACTTAATCAACTATAACTTGTTAAGTTGTTATTAACAAAACAATATTTAATTAATCTAGTTCAACAGCATTTATCTCAACCTTCTAAATATATCTATATACTTAATAAGTTATAACTTAAGCAAGAACAATAATAATAATAATAATAATCATAAGATGTAACAAGTAACACTAACCTGTAAGGACTAAGAATAGCAGCCGAGATCCCAACTTTCCGAGTCAACGGTCTATTCCGCCGGTCATTAAACATCGGCGGGTTCTCATACTCATACTTGTCACCACCACGGTGACACCCTTCTCTCGGCCACACCGCATTCCCAAACCCGTAAGTCCCATTCGTCTCAAACAGCCACCGCGTGTGATCAAAGTCCTGATTCGGCGCCTTAAACGACCGCACCAACGAAAAATTATTCTCCAGCCTAACCCCACCCCGGTTCTTCCTCAACGGGTTCACCGTATCCTTCTCCTCAGACATCATCGGCTGCAAATCGGTATCTTCTTCGTAACTCTCCTGAAACGGTTCTTTACACCCCGGACAAACCCCCTTTCCATTCGAACAGTAATCGCTGTAACAATCGTCACATATACGAAACCCACATTCGCACTGAGACTTCTCCGACTTGTCAAGAAGCTTCTCATCGCACCCGTCGACTTGACACAACAATTTGGATTTCGGAACAATCATTTCCTCAACCGATTTCATCCGTCGAGCGTGTGCTCGGGTTTCCGAGTTAAACCCGCCCGTAAACACGGTATCCTTGATCCGATTCTCATTAGGGTTTCCATCAATTTTACTGTATTCAGGGCTGTTTTGGGAATTTTGGGAATTCGACACGAACTGATGATCCGGTGTTGGGGGAATGTGTACGGTGTATGCGACGTACTCGTCGCCACCGCCATACCTCCCGCCGAGGCTCGACCGCCTGATTTCGCCACCGCTAAGCGGGTAATTCGAAATGGAAACCCGTCTCACCGGGCTTGATAACGGGACGTTACGAAGCCCACCGGAAGACGATACCGTAATTCTCACAGGGGAATCGTGATCCATGAATCAAATTGAGAAATAAAAATTGAATTGAAAGGGTAATTTGGGATAATTGAAGTACAAGAAGCTGGTGACAAGGGTTCATGAGGAGTATGAAAATAATATGAATAATAATGTGTAGAAACAAAGGGGTTTTATTTAAGGACAAAAGGGTTTCTTTTGAATTATTAACGGTCGAGTGATCTTGGCCGTTGATTAATCATGATCTGGACTTGCGGGCCAGGTTTTGTGGGGTTTGAAATCAACGGTCTGAATATTTAAAAGGTAATAGCCGTTGCCCGTTGTCCACGTAAGCATGATTGGGCAATCAGCGAGAAATAATGTTATTGATATTAATATATTATTATTAACTTTAGTTTTTGAACGTCTGGTATTATTGACTAATTAATTATTTTATTTCTGAAAATATCAGATGAGAATCTAACGTTCAGGCTAAAGGGTCCAATTTTACTTTTCAAAATAAAGGTGTTAGGCTGAGGGGTGTGGGGCTTCAGCGGGGGCGCGAGAGCCCCTCCGCTCGCGCCCCCAGGCGCGAGCGCCACACCACCGAGGCGCGAGAGGGGCGCGAGCGCGGAAAACTAGGCGGGCGTAAGGTGGGTCGCGGGAGAAAGGTGGCGTAAAGGAGCATTGGGAGAAGTGAAAAAATCCGTTGGATCATTTAATTGAGCCGTTGGGCTCATAATTTAATAAAAAAGAAAGTTTTTTCTTCCTATATATAACCAATTTCATATAAATCAATTACCACAACTTCAAAAAAAAACCCAAAATCAACCCATCTTCCCAATTTTTTTTTAAAAAATAATGTCGTCGTACTCGTCTGATTCCGACTCCTCCGAAGAGGATGATTTACTTCTTCATGTAGGAGGAGTTTTGACCGCAACCATGGTCAATCTCTTGCAAAATCAAGCCCATCAACCTCGACTCCCGAGGGTTAGAGCACCACCTCGTGATCGTGATCGATCGGGTGCTAACGATACTTTGATTAGGCATTATTTTAGCCCTCAACCGGTATATGCGGAGTCGGATTTTCGAACTCGTTTCCGAATGAGCAGGCAATTGTTCATGCGTATAGCAAGTGATTTAGAGGCACGGTATCCCTTTTTTCAACAAAGGGAGGATGCTAGGGGTCTCCCCGGTTTTACCCCTCTTCAAAAATGCACGGCTGCTATCCGTCAATTAGCGTACGGCATCTCGTCGGACGCTTTGGATGAGTATTTACAGATGTCGAAAAGGGTTGCACGTGAATCCCTTCATTTTTTCTGCCAATGTAAAAAACAATAATTTTACTTTTTATTAAATATCAACCAATGTATGACATTAATTTTGTAATGTATATTGTACGTAGGAGTCATATCGACTTACGCTCGGAGATATCTGCGTAAACCTACAATGTATGACATCCAACGCATATATGAGGTGCACGCAGAAAAACATGGTTTTCCTGGGATGCTAGGTAGCATCGATTGTACGCATGTTGGATGGGCTATGTGTCCAACGGCCTAGCGAGGTCAGTTCCACCGTGGTGATCATGAAGGGCCGACCCTTATACTTGAGGCGGCGGTGTCACAGGATCTTTGGTTTTGGCATGCTTTTTTTGGTGTTGCTGGGTCAAATAACGATCTTAATGTTATCGATCAGTCAAATTTGATCAACGACCTTATCGACGGGAGAGGATAAAAAAACAATATTATGTTCTGGCGAACCCGATACGTTATTGGACTCGGGAGAGGATAACGGACGTCGTCTACACGTGTCTGATCCTACACAACATGACGTTAGAAGACGAGGGCAAAGCTATCTGCCAAAACTACCAAGGTGACATTCCGCCACAACCGTCCACAATCAGTGATCAACAAAAACTTCACAACATAGCAAATATCAAGAGCCGTGAGATACACGGGGAGCTTCGACATGAGTTGGTTGAACATTTGTGGGAGAGGCGACCCGATGATCTTGTATTAGATTAGTGTTATTATTAAGTATTATTGTTTGTTTAATTTTTAGTATGTTTTTTTTGTAATTTGAATTTTAAAAAAATGTGTGTTTTTTTAATAATTTATGAGTTTTTTTAATAATACGTTTTTTGAATATATTTATAAAAAAATAAAAAAAAAAATCCGCTGGAGCCCCTGCTCGCGCCCCTCCACACCAGGGCCAGGGGCTCCAGCGGGGGCTCCAACACCCATCTTATCCAGTTTCTCTCTCTGCCACACGTCACAATATTATCGGCTGGAGCCCCCACTCGCGCCCCCGTTAGAGCCCCCACACCCCTCAGCCTTAGTTTTATAAGTGAGTTACTTTTGCTAATTTATTAATTAATCCTTTTTTAAATAAGGTAAACAAAATTAACAGCCTAAAGGAGTTAGTTCATAACTTGACAAAGTTGATATCCAACGGCTCCTTTAAATTCTAAACTATCGGCTCATGAACAAAACCCCCAAACGAGTAGGCGTGCCTGATTAGTTTCTATAGAGGTAGGGTACTGAAAAGACCCAAATACCCTTAAGTAATACCCGCGGGTCGACTAAGAGCCCATCACAAGTCACTCGCAGAACATACGAATCATCCGCATAAGCATTTGAGGAAGAAACACCCTTACGACACATGCGGAAGCATCCTGGCACCCTCAGGGATCATCCGCATGAAGGAATACCCTTCCGCGTAAATGATCACGAGGTAATGCCCCGGGACAGCTGTCAGCAATCAAATACCTTCCAGAAGGTTTACTAAGATGCTTTGATCTCTCGGCCAATTAACAAGGGACACCTAGCAAGGCCGTTATAACCGTGCACATGGTCAGTGTTGCCTATCAACCTATATCAAAGGGACATGTGTCCAGGTGGTTATACATGCACATGCAACATATAACTGAACCTATCAGAAGGGGACACGTGTCCAGGTGGTTACAAGAGCATCTTCTGAAAAGGACAGCTGGCCCAATCACCTTTCCACACCATTCGGCTATAAATACCCTCTCGATCACCATGAGGTATTCATTCACTCCCACTGTACTCTCTCAATTTACTTAAGTACTTTATATTCGTCGGAATTGTACTTATTCTCACGCTGGATGGTGTTTACGGGAAGACCCCCCCTCTTGTCCTTCCCGTAACGAGCTCATGGTGTCTGTTTTGCAGGTCTTCGTCACTGGACTTTAGGCAATTGAGTTCATATCGTATCGGCAGTTAACCGTATCCTACCCTGTTAACTTATCGGATCTAGGACCCATTAGTGTGGAGTAGATCCGTGTTTCTTCAGTTTCCTAAAATGAAGGAAGCAGTTTTGCGAATAAGTATTCGGTCCTAACGGCTGTTCATTTAAATTTATCAAGGCATTTTGGGATATTTTCGAACAACATTTCACTAGCTAGTTTTTATTACATAATTTGAATTCACCGGAATAACAAATATGGGTTGCGTTACTTACGAGATCTCGCTTCGGTTACTAGTATATTTTGTAACTTATCTATCTAATCAATGACAACACTATTGACTATTGACCAAAACAATTTAACTATTGATTAAATACATAAGTTACAAAATATGCAACTAATAACTTCTTGAAAGACTTGATTAAATGCGTAAGTTACGAAACACACAACTAATAACTTCTTGAAAGACTATCGTAATATCAGTTGGACTATTCTTGGGTTAAAAAACTGGTAGAAAGTGTTTTATTGATTAAGTTGATTTTGATTGAGCTTTCGACTCCATCAATCGGAGCTTGGAGCTTCTTATTGCCAGTAATGAAGAATACGGGTTTTGGAGCTAAGTAGTTACAATGGGTTATGGGTTGCTTAAGCTCAAGATAGAACATCGGTTCATGTCAGTGGCTCTCGTACCCACGATTTTCCAATTTTTGTACATTATTACCACGAAAGGGCTAAACGGGATGTATGCTTATGTTTGACGATATAACAGATGAGTCGTTTACAACATAACAGTAAATCCATGTACACTAATCCGCTACCGAACACTCCACGTGTGCGAAAGTCGGGTTTATCTACTGACCAAGTATAGAATCTCACCTCAGATAAACTTCCCATAACCTTTTTGACACCACCACATCAAAAGCTACTTCTAATATATTTAACTAGATAAATTAATACTAAAAATTTGAATCCTGCTTGGCTACTTGAATAAGCATAAAGTTGAACCCAACAGAAATTTGATTTCGGTGAATATTCGAATCAAGCTAGCATCCTAATCGAATTTGGAATTCGAATTGAGTTTAAACTTGTGACTCTTTGAGCCGATGCAACCGAAATATTCATATTCAGACATATATAACTTTTTTTCTTATAATCCGAATTGACCCGAATTCGAACTGAACTCGATAAAAATTCAAACTACCCAATTCGCATAATCCAGATCGATACGCGTCTGTAGGTTATGTGACCCATCATTCCAATTCCTGTTCTCAAACAATACCGTCTTGAGACTGAAATTATCACGCCTGGGGGTGAACCGAAGAGTGAACTGCTGAAAGTATTTGGTATTTTCATCCTTATGTATCTCTGCATTTTCGTTTTAATTTTTTATTCTTTTAATCTGTTCCATTTCGATGACTTCTGCCACTGACTCAGTTCTTCCCAATCAGATACATTGCACTGACACCCGTTGCGTGGCTCGGTGAGGGTGAAATGCAGCAATTACATGAACCACCACCTCATACACCTTTTGTATACCGGCGGCTCATCTGAAATTGAGGGCGAAGGCTGCTTGAACACCTTGGCCACCAAAACAAACATGCTAACGCTATTAACCTTCTATTATCTTTTATATGGCGATAACAACTCCTGATTTGCGATGCAGAATCAGGCCATCGTCATCTACATGAGCTTGTACAATGAGTTATGTGAGTTGTATAGTGACTCCCTACATATACTACTTCTACCTCATGCTTTCAAGTGTTTAAGAAGATAGGAATGCCCTATTTCTCAGATACAAACCCATAGATTCAAGAAAAATATATGTTTTAAGTGAGTTTAAGTCGAGTTTTAATTGGTATAAAGCTTCTTTGCATGTTGATCAAGCTTTTCTTTAATTTGTAGTTATTTTAATATTTTACAGTATTTCTTTAGCTTTTGAAATCATCAAGTTAAAATGTTATCTATTAATGATTCATTAACAGTTTTTAAGACCAACTGCGCTCTCGCCTTGTGCTTGGCTTCAGAACCTAGTCGCCCCGCGCTTATTAAATCCAAGTTATATCAGATATTCAGATGTTCTTAAGTAATACTGGTACAATATATTTTTTGAATGTTAGTAAGATGTATATACAAAGTGATCTGAATATCTGATTGCTTCATCTTTCTCAGCCAAATCGGAACTTAACTAACTCATCATTCTTTAGTTAGCATTCGATCCGATATCCTAGTTTCAAAACGATTCTCTCAATAACTAGCTTCGGTCAAATACTTAACACTGATTATCTGCAACTGCAAGTGAGTTACAACACCAACCCTTAAAAAAGACTGTAACTTGTTTCTTAATCTTCAATTAAAAACCCCAAACAACCCCTCATCTACTCATCAAAGTATTTGGTCACTAGAAAAATGGTTTCAAAACAAACTTAGCAGCCCACATAAACTATTGAATCTTGAACTTAATGACCATAGTTTACAACCGCGTGATTAAAAGCTGAAACTACATGTTTTCTGCTTTTCTGATGCATCATATGAATATGTAACCATTAACTAATAACAAAAATCTATTTGTGTGTTAGTAAGACACGAACTAAACAAGTACGGAGCGCATTTGAATAACAAGAAAAACAAACATAGTACATGTATATCTTCTTTCTATTGCTTAAATAAAGTTGTGCACAAGTCAAGAACAACAAGATTTAGATACAAAAAAAAAACAACAAATCAAAGTTAGGAAATGGGAAACTTTACATTTCTCCATTGCAGCTTCTTCAGCATCAAGCACCAAGATAATGCAAGCACGAGAGCCAAAACCCGTCCTCCAATCAGTCCAACAAGAACAACTAAACACAAAACCAAACACCCCGAACTCCGATGAACACCCCTTCCTAATCCCTCATCATCACACCGAATTCCACTCGATTTTACTTCTACTTCTACAATCTCGCCTTTCGAACCTGAGCATTCACTAGCTTTTACTATCTCCTCCTTCAAACCTACCGAAGATTTTCGTAGCTTCTTCGGAACAAGCTTCTTCATCCTCGATTTCATTACGGCTCGTCTCGAACCTTTACGCTTAATCTCCGGTTCCATCAAACCTTCAATCTCCAACACTTCATCCGGCTTCGACTCCACATATTCTTCTTCACTCTCTTCCAAACTCCTCACATCACCCGTCTCATTAAAACTCCTCCATTTCGCCACCGACTCCATCAAAATTAGCACGAAAGCTAACACCGTAATCCCAATAGTAAACCCTTTCGTTAACACCACCAAACCCATAACCAACAAACCCTTCAACACACCCACCAACACCGGATTCAATCTCACCATTTCAACACTCAATTCAACTTCAATTTCACTACAATTTCTAAGATTATCGACACCCGTAACGCTACGAACTCCAACAAGTTCATCAATTTCTTCAACAATTTCATCAATTTGGGCATGATCCGAACCACCAGACGTCAAATTACCCGAATCCACAAACGGGTTCGATTCATAATCACACTCACTCTGTTTCTTGACACTCGATTTCCGAAACCTACCACGATTCCTAACATAAAGATCAATAATCGAAGTCGGAAACCCAGTTTCGACAACAAGGGACCCACCACGTTTAGGCGATTGAAGATGATCAGCAACCAATTGCGAGAATCGATTACGCTTCGTCTTCTTCTTCCAGCTGAACGGCATAGTGGGTTCTTCTTCAGGGTTTTTTCAAGATTCTGAAATCAAGATGGTAAATTGAAGCAATTGGGTCAATTGGGTATGTGGGTTTGTGGGTCTGTGTGCGAATTAACATCTGATTGAGGTGGATCTGGGGTTGATTGAAAGTCAAAGTGGGAATAGTATAAACCCTAATTAGGGGCAAAAGGGGGTAAACGTGAAGGTGAACGTGTAGAATTGGTGGGGTGGTTGAGTTGAATATCAACAGAGTGCGCGTGATCCGACAATACTCATAACCTAAAGCTAACTTCCATTGATACATATCACACATGTGTTGTGTTATTAATTTATTATTATTATAAAGTTGGCATGCAAATATGTCAATGAGTGTGGGATAGTTGGAACTTGTAGTGTCAATTATTTTAAGGTGTGTCACCTAAACTAAACCACTAGTGTGTCCTTGGTGTTTGGTGAATGTTGGATAAGGTATACCACGTAATATTCGGGTTTCGGACTAACATTATTCTTGTTGTTGAGAAGGGTGCATGGTGTACTGGGTGTTTGGATTGGAGTTTTTGGTATTGATGCGGATTCAGAAGATATCGGTCGGGTCTTTAACTCTGAAAAGATGTACCCCGTCTTTATTCCCATCAAGTCAGCTAAAAACTACAAGTTTTATGATTGGGTAAGTGAAGTAACGATGGATGTTTTGGGTGATCACTTCTCGTGAGCCTGGAAGAGAATGCCACAATGTGTGTGTGTGTGAGAGAGAGAGTAATTTGTGCCTACTAATCTGATCAATGAGACCGGTGACTTTTGGTTTATGGCTAAAGAGTTAAGATTATGTGGAATTGGATTGGGACGTCTTAGGAATCTTTGCAATTTATTCATTTGAGGTGTGGGTAAATTTGGTCAAGAAGCTAAATTGTATCTTTACAGAGAGATATTACAATAAAAAATTTAATGATAAAGCTGACTAACTGATTATAATAATAAATATATTCAATAAATATCATAATATTTGAAACAGAGACAGAATAATTAGTAATAAACAATCTTAAAAGATGTATAGATCAAGTTCTAATCATTATAATAGAGCATTATAAACTAGGTTGAAAAGGCCCACAAAAATTCTTCACTTTCTTATAAATAGTTGTATTCTATTTCAAATTGTAAGAGACTGTTTGGTACGAGGTAAAGAAATAAATGATGAAATGAAACGAGCGAGGGAATGGAATTGATGAGGTAATAAAATGACTTATTACCATTCCATTGACATATATGATTACCATGTGTGAATGACATAAATTATTAGTTTTTATTTTTTGGTAAGCTAGAAAAGGCCGGAAAAAAAATAAAAATGGTAGTGAGTGGCAGTGGAATGGTGGTGGCGGGTGGCGAGCAGTAATAGTGGTGGTGAGTGACGATGGCAATGGGCAGAGGCGATTGTTGGTGGTGGCAGGTGGTGGTGGCGGGTGGCAGTAGTAAGTGGTGGGAGGTGGTGATGATGACCGGGATCGATGGTTGGTGGTGGCGGAGGCGATGGGCAGGAGTGATTGTTGGCGGTGGCAGGTGGTGGTGGCGATGGGCGGGAGCGATGGTTGGTGTGGAGGTGGTGGGCAACGAGCAGTAATGGTGGTGGTGGGTCATGGTGATGGGCAGGAGCGATTGTTGGTGGTGGTAGTGGAGGTAATAAGCAGGGGGTGGCGGGCGGTGGTGGTGATGGTTGAGAGTGATGGGTGGTGGTGGCGGTGGTGGGTGGTGACAACAAAGGTGCGTGGTGGTGGCGGCGGGCGGTGGAAGCAGGTGGTGGTGATGGCCGGCGACGGAGGCGGTGGTGGGTGGTAGCGGGAGTCGGAGGCGGCGGTGGTGGTGGTGAAAGGGCAATGGGTAGTAATGGTGAGAGGGTGGTGGAGGTGATATAGTGTGAAAGATGGATGAAATGATAAAAAAAATAACAGAGGGGGGGTGGATTGAATGAATTTGGGGTATTTTAGAGAGAATGGAATGAACATGGTAATGGGTGATTCCATTCAATTGACCAACCAAAAACATTTTTTTTTCATTCCATCATAATGGTTCATTCTATTTCGCCTCTCATTCATACATACCAAACAATACCTAAGTCTTATAAATTTGCTTTGTTCCTTGAAACCTTTTTAGTTTCATCATCATCATCATCGTACTCAGTATATTCCACCAATAGCAAAGCTATAGTAGGGTCTGAGGAGGGTAAGATGTAGACAGCCTTACCTCTACCCCATAGGGATAGAGAGGCTGCTTCCTGTGAGACCTCCGATTCGATAGTAGTTTTGCATCAAGCCTTGTACATAAGACACATAACACACAATCATCGGGACACCGGCTGATTGATGCATGTACCATTTTTAGTTTACTTTTTAGTAATATAATTCAGTTAGTATTTTCCACAAAGGAATTTGATTGCACGTTATAGGTCAAGAAGATTGGTAAGTGGAGCATAAAATGACATTTTGTATGATTTTTCCACTTTTATTGTGTTAATTAGTGAAGCTAGCTCCTACATTCATCCAAAAGCATTATGAAATCTAAATGGATGTTTGGTTTGTTACACGAGAATAAGTTTGGTTTTCATATTTTAACTTAGCGGATTATGAAATTTTTAGTTTATTATTGTTGGTTATAAATTTAAATAGAGAAGAAGAGTATATAACAATGAAAGTAATTTGAAGATTCTAAAATTGATAAATTTTATTAAGACAAAAAGTAGTTGAGAAGTCTCTAATAATATTAATAATAATAATAATAATAATAATAATAATAATAATATTATTATTATTATTATTATAAAAAAGTTGGCATGCAAATTGGTCAATAAGTGTGGGATACATGCCAATTGTTTTAATGTGCGTCACCTAAACTAAACCACTAGTGTCCCCTTGGTGTTTGGTGAATGTTGGATAAGGTATACCACTTAATATTCGGGTATCGGACTAACATTATTCCTGTTGTTGAGAAGGATGTATCGAGTGTTTGGATTGGAGTTTTCGGTATTGAGGCGGATTTGGAAAATCTCGGTTGGTCATTAGATAACCATGATTGGTTTTAAGAAATAATATGTTTTTATAAGTGGTGTGGGTCTTTAGATCTGAAAATATGTGCCCCATCTTTATTCCCATCGAGTCGGCTAAAAACTACAAGTTTTCTAACTGGGTAAGTGAAGTAACGATGAATGTCTTGGGTGGTGATCACTTCTCGTGGGCTTGGAAGAGAGAGAGAGAGAGAGAGAGAGAGAGAACATTGTGCCTACTAATTTATTTGATCATGAAAACTAGCGACTTTTGGTTATGACGTGGAGTTGGATCGGAGCGTCCCATGAATCTTTGTGATTTGTTCTTTTGAGGAATTCTTTGACATGAATTAATCATAGAGATTAGATGTAACATCCCGGCTAAAGCGGAAACGCCTGAGTGTGACATACAGATTGTCCAAAACACATGTGACACTATTAAGTGACAATATTATCATTAATTCATTCCAAAGCATCAAGTACACAAGTTATTTCAAATGAACAAACACAAGGGAAAAGGAACAAAACAAACATCATCTTGTTTTTTATCTAGATAACCTAACTTCTAGTATCCTCTTCATTTCATCCTCTAATGAAAGTACCTGTAGGATATATATAAAATTAAGTCAACTAATTGAATAGTTGGTGAGTTCACACAGTTTAAATACTACATAAAAACCATACAATTCCATGAAAACTTGTGAAAAACACATAAGGGTTCTTTACACTAGAAACAATGGTCCATGAGTGTAAAGAATAAATGAAGGTCTTTTCCAATTAAGATTATGCACCAACGTACTCAGATCGGAGTCCATTTTCCACCAGAAACAAATGGTCCATGGGTGCAAAGGGGGGGCGTATGATCATACTTATCGAAGAAATCCATGCACGTAAATATTTGAGCAAGTAACAGGTAAACACACAAGTCCATGATGCGAATTGTAGTTTGTAAATAATAAATAAACGAAATTGAATTTTGATAGGATATATATGCTACCCCCCAAATAGTAAAAAGGTAAAAAGGGGGTGTGAGAAACTTACCTTTGATATTGAAGACAACTTGAAATAATAACCGAAAGCGAGTTAACAAACGAAGCAATTGAATCTCATGAAACTATAAATAATAACGAAGATACAAAAATCAATGACTAGCTACCGGAATTATAAAGTTAATTAACTTATGGTAAATGGAGACTTGGGGATTTTTAATGAGTTTAACAAAAATGAATAAAGTTTATATAAATCATTTGATGTTTATTAGTGAAGAATGATTTGTAGACAAATAATTATAACTTATTAATATATGATTAAATAATAATATTAATAAAAATTTATGATTAAACATTTGTTTCCAAGTAACATAATTAATTAATTAACTTAAATGTTTTGCATGAATTCTCTTAAAGAAAATCATAAATAGTAGTTATGTTGAAATAAAATAAACAATAATTAATTTACTCAATAATTAATTCAAAGATATAAAGTATGTTATATCTATTGTAAAATATTTTAAATAAAAGAAATTTTTATAAATTATCTTATTTAAAAGAAAGTTTGTAAGTTATGATGATCAACGAATCATAAGATTGAGATAAATATATATTCATGTTTGTTCTTGCAAAATAACTAGGCTTGATCCAAGATTTAGAAAAATCAAAGTGTTCATCTTGGATATCCATGACCATAATGATTCTTAAAACCAAGATATAATATTTTTATGATAAAAGTAACATGATCATGAAGAACAACTTATGAACGAGTATGAACATTCAAGATAAAATCAAAACGAAAGCTATAAAATGCTTGAAATGGTAACAACTTACTTGTTAGTGCTCTTAAACTTAAGAAAAGAATGGATTGATGTGTGAAAATAATGGAGGATTTGTCCTCCTTTTATATTGAAAATATAGAGTTGTTATATCTTAAGTAAATTATGAAAATTAATCATATTTAATATAATTAAAACACAAATTAAAAATTGTTTAATATGGTATTCAAAAGGTTTAACTATTTTAATAAATTTTATTGAATTAAAACATTCATTAGTTTTTATTAGTTAAATAACATATGAGAAGATGATGATGATAATAATAAAATTAATAATAATAATTATTATAAATAATAAAAGTAGTAGTTGTAGTTAAATAATAATTCTAGTAAATTGCATGGGACATGTACATAAATATTTGATCTTGATTATGAATGTTTTAAATGAGTACGTAATACTACAAGGGTGGTGAAATGTATAATTGCATAAGATATGATCACATAAAATACATTAACGAAAATTGAGATTAATTAATAATATTATAAAAAATTATAAATTTAAATAGAAACAAAACCGAAAATTTAAAATGGGTCGGGCTTTCGGATTTGAAAAGTAACGAATGTTACAGGACCTACAACTTTTAAAAATTTCGTCCCGAAATTGAAAAAAAAATTGAAAGAGAACAACTAATAAACGGAGCTGTTGGAATTTTTAGCAATTTTATACATGCATAATTAAAATAAAATAACGTAGATCTTTGAATGACCCGAAAGAACGCCACAAATAAGAAATATGACAAGGACACTTATATATAGAATGTACCAGCGACGTATCCACCATGCCCTTATCATATTGTATTTGTCCCGTTCTCCAAAAATCATTCCAAGTTTCGAGTTATTTCACACAACCGGACTTATTATACTTTTCATGCGAGGAATTTGATAATTATGTGTCGACCTATAATTACCTCTATCTCGGATGGTCCATATAACTTGCTCTATTGTGTGGTTTTAAGACATGGACCTTAGATAAATACATAAAATTATAGAACGTTGAAAATAAAAAATAATGAATTAAAAGGGTAAAAACATTACAAAACATATTGTTAGACCATTCTGGCCAATAACAAGACGAAAACCCTAAGTCGAGTAAATGATATCATCGTTGTATGAACCAAGTAAACGATGTTGAAAACAAAATAAACGAGGTAATGAAATTTAAAGAATGAAAACATTTGAATTATGAACATCGTAATATGTAATTGAAATAATGGGGTTGAGAATAACGTGGTAGGTAAACGTAACATTTAACCACGAAATATGAACATATAACTTGATAACGCATTGGGTTTGAGAATAGCTTAGATAAACGAAACTTTTAAGTATCATAATATCATGATGTTTAACATATGAAAATCTCTAATAAAACATCGACGTGCTGTAACATCCTAAAATTTTAATGATGAGTAAAGGAAGTTATGTTTAGTGATTTCGCGTAATTAATTAATATCGGGTAAGGAGCGGGTCTTGGACTTGGATTAATTGAGAGGGGTTAAATGAGAATGGGATTTCAGGGATATAAATACCCCCAAAATCCCAAAATATCTTCATTTTTCACCAAACTCCCTAACACTCCAAAAACACACACGTACCACACTAACTTCGCCGCCGGACCGAAGGCATATCCGGGCAGATCCGGCAGACCCGAGTGAGAGAGAGAGCAATTAGTGGTGATAAGCAAGTAAACGAGATCCAAACAGGCCCAAAAAGGTATGATTCTTGATCTTTGAAGTTTAAAGATCCAAGCTTTTCAGTGTATAAACGACCAAAAATGGTCGGGTAGCGTAGTGGGTGATATTGAACCATAGCAAGGGTGTTAAAATCGCTCGAAAGGCCGATCAGAAACTAAAACAGCGGCTGTCTGGGCAACTTCGCCTTCAAAGCGACGAACTTCGCCTGCAAGCTAAGTTCGCCTGATGAACTTCGCCTGCAAGCTAAGTTCGCCTGATGGCAACTTCGCTGTAAAGTTAAGTTCGCCTAACTGGTAACTTCGCCTGAGGCCAAGTTCGCCTGATGACAACTTCGCCTGAAGCCAAGTTCTCCTGATGGCAACTTCGCTGTAAAGCTAAGTTCGCCTAGCTGGTAACTTCGCCTAAAGCTAAGTTCGCCTAAGGTTAACTTCGCCTAAAGTCAAGTTCGATTAGAAAATAAATTAAAAATCTAATGAAAAATGTGTTAAGACAGTTAATGGAAATAAAATTTTTCCAAGCTGACCTGGCAGCTCGACCCCAGCCAGGGGCTCTGCCCCTTGGACCCTGCTAGGGGCTGCCATCCCTAGACCCCGCTGCCAGGGGCGCTGCCCCCGGACCCCCGTTCGTTGTGGGTAGTAATTAAGACTAGAAAGATGTTATAAGTAGTGATAGTTAAATTGATATGTATACTTGTTATACAGTCAGCCGTGCACAACTGAAGAAAGGGATTACGATCAACGGAGAACGTAACCGTGTTCAGGTGAGTTTCTAGCCCCATTTATGTGTTACGTTTTCGGGGCTGTGTGCATACTCAATATGTTTGTTAATACACTTATCCTAAGAGATAAGTGTATGCCTTATGTGGATAATGTGAAATGTATGAATGATTGCTTGATAGTACGTGAACGATCTTCGGATATTGCACGTACTGTCAGGTTGTAACGCAATGTATAAGGTAAGTATGTTATGTATGTTTATGTGTATGAACATGATAGAGATAATAGAAGAAAGAAATGATAATGTATGGTTACGAAAAGGGTACCGAGCCCTAATAATACTTGAGGTATGATGTATGGTTGTATGGTTACGAAAAGGGTACCGAGCCCTACTAATACTCGAGGTATGATGTATGGTTGTATGGTAACGAAGAGGGAATCGAACCGTTCTAATATTCGAAAACTAGGGACCAGACCCTTATAATATATGTGATGATAGGGACCAGACCCTTATAATATCTGTGATGTTAGGGAATCGAACCCTTCTAATATTCGAAAACTAGGGACCAGACCCTTATAATATCTGTGATGATAGGGACCAGACCCTTATAATATCTGTGATGTTAGGGAATCGAACCCTTCTAATATTCGAAAACTAGGGACCAGACCCTTATAATATCTGTGATGATAGGGACCAGACCCTTATAATATCTGTGATGTTAGGGAATCGAACCCTTCTAATATTCGAAAACTAGGGACCAGACCCTTATAATATCTGTGAGGTTATAGGGCGAAAGGCTCTTTAAAAAGTATGATTTTGTATGTAAGGAAAGCATGAAGGTAAAAATGAACGTATGATTATGAATGTAAAGAAAGTATGAAAGTAAAAATGAAAGTAAAAGCACTTAGGTGTATATGAAAGAAAGTTAAGAGATTAAGTATGAAGCGTAAGAATGTATTGTATGATTATGTGATTAACTAGAACTCACTCAGCGTAGCTGACTTTTAGTATGCACGCAGGTGAGTAGGATAAGGCAGCTCGCTTGAGGAGACACATGGCACTGAACAAGAATTTGGCATCTGAAGACTTATGATGTTTTAATTTTAATGCTTTAATGATGAAAGACAAAGGATGTTTTGAGACAAGTTATGAATTATGTAAAGTTTTATGAAAGTTTTATATTCCGCGTAAATGTTTTAATTAACTCTGATATTTAGAACTGCGTTTATGAGTAAATCCAACATGAAAGTAGGGCTACCGGTAACGGGGCCTTACACGTGCCCAATGGCAACGTTGGGATGAATAAACAATTATATCTTACCAACATGTAAATTGATATTAACTTGAAATGAAATGGATAAACGAAATTTTAATATTAAAATATTAAAACCGATTAATTTTATGAAAAGAAACATTCCGATAGTAACCTTGAGTTTATCAAAGTAAACACTTGATATTTTGAAATCAATATAAAACATTTGTTCCAGATTGATGAAATCAAGAACAATAAAATGGTTTAAATAAAACATCGAGTGAAAGAGAAGTACACGAATAAACAAAATAATTTGTGTAACAATATAATGTAATATAAACTCGACATGTACATGGGACACAGTCCCGATTCTAAGTAAAGGAATTCGTTTGGAGAGAACCGGTAACCGATAGTAAATGTATAAATAAAATGAAAATACGGTTTCTATTAAGTAACTATGTACACATACATGTTCATAATCCCAATTTCCATTTAACGTTGATGGGAAATTGGTCATAGATCACAAAATTTAAAATAACAAACGTAACCCGATTTAGCAAAGAGAATAAGTATGATGTATGAATTTACGTTTCGTAAAATACAAACGAATATGGATCCAAAATCAATGGACAATCAAAATAAACTACGTAAACAATATTCTAAAGAAGTGGATGTAAAAGTCACTTTGGGTAAGTTCGAAATATACGTGAAAGAGAAAATAAAGAAAAGTAAATGTAGCTTGCGACGCTTGTCTTCTCGAATGTAGGTTTGTTTGTGGCATAAGGTTGACGTAAGAGATGGTGCCATGATTTCTTAGCCGAAACTCATTGGCGTTAACGAAGGGGAAAGAAAGGAAGGGATATATCATATGTTTTAATTTACGAACATTGGTTGTAAATCGTGGTTTTTTTTATATCTCATGTTGAAATAAGATTATTCTATTTTAGTTAGGCAAAACGTTTTTAACTAATGCTAAAACTTGAGAATTTTATGAAATCCTTAACGTATAAAAAAATAAAAAAAAATAAAAGTAAATGTTTTCTTTTGGCCAGCGGCCTAGGAAAAAGATTGTCAGATAACCTGACTTGTTGAATGAAATATAGTCTCAAAGGGGCTTTAGATTTGTTTAAAACAAAAGGTTTACTTTAAATACGGTTTGAAATATTATTATTAGAGGTGAAGATAATACTGGTAATAATAATATTACTAATCATAATAATAATAATAAAAATATTATTGAATAGAAAAAAATAGTTTCAAAATAGCTCAAAACTTGTTTGAATCAAATATTATACTTTAAATATTATTATATAATCGTAGTGACGATGATACTAGTAATAATAATATTACTAATATCAATAATAATAAAAATATTAACAATAATAACAATAACAATTCTAATAATAACCATATTGATAATTACCGTAATAATAATAATGATGATGACGATGATGGTACTAATAAAAATAGTAGTAGTAATATTAATAATTATGGTAATATTAATAACTTTAATAATAATAATAATAATAATAATAGAGGTAATAAATTCTTTTTAAAGAAAATCCATTTGACTGAAGATTAAAATAACTAAGGATTTGAGATTAGGCGCGAGGTGTTAGTAAAAGAAATAAAATGTAGAAAGGTATGCAAAAGTATAGACGAGTTTGATGAGTTTTGTTAAAATTTAAGTATTGAAACCGAAAAAATCGTATAAGGTCGACAAAGGATGCGGGGTTAGGATATTGCATGGTCGAAACAAGTTAGGCATTCCAAAGTACGGCGAGTGTGCTATGGTCACCACAATGTTAGTAGGCTTGAAGCATGAAGTTAAACACGTGGTTAAGACAAATGGTTAGGTAAAGGTCTTGTAGATGGGTGAGTGGCATTGAGTTTGGGTAGGTTTTTGCAATAAGTGGTAATTGAATCTACCATAGATTGAAGTATATCAACGTTTCAGGTAAGTAAAGTGGTGGAATTTACACATACTGTACAAAGGGTGTGTTTCAGCGCGAGGCCTTTCTTTTGGGTTTAGTTTGCGTTTCCAAGAATGGTGCTGGGTTTGAATTTGAATTAACTATAGCGATGAAGGTAGATGCGGTCAAACGTGGGGTGATCGGGATCGCGGAGGCCATTTACTTGATAACTTGGATTGTCATTACGCAAGTTGAGTGTGACAACTAGGAAAACAAGGAAGCATGATACGAAACATGAAGAAATCGCGTTACTTGAGGCGTAAGTATGAAAACGACTAATAGATACAAGTAAAGAAAAGAAATCGCATGAAACAAATTTGAAATCAAAATTGGAATTCCCATGAAACGTCATGAGTTTTCACCTTTCAATAAACGAAAACCTCATAAATTATTGAATAATGGAAACAATATTAAACTTACAATAAATAATGAAATCGAATTGAAACTCGAATATTCATAAACCACCATGACTTTTTTTAAATTTTCACTTCTAAAACATAATAGTAAAATAACAAAGGAATAGTTTGAAATTCGCTTATTACTTTGCAAACTTTTAAAAGTTTAAGCCGTAAATGAGCGTATAAATAAAGAAAACGTGTCACAAAATTTTTTTAAAACTTAACTATTCTCGTATAAAAATGCGTAATTTAATCGAACCGAAAGCTGGGTATTCGTGTACAGACTTCCAGTTAAAACACATTGTAAAACATAGAGGAGTGCAACCATATTCTTTTCACAAAGAGAACATGGTCGCGTTTGAAAGCTTAAAGTTGTGATTCATATGGCGTTGAAAGTGGTATGTTTTGGCTTAATAGAGTTCATGCGCTTTCCTAACTCTCCAAGTAAGCAACCGGGTCCCGCGTCTGATTGGGATTTATACGCATTGCTTATCCTTAGGTTTCAATAACCTTGGTGTCAAGAGTTTCGGAAAACAGGCACGTCCCCCTTACAATTTACTACATACCCGCCATATAGAACCATCTTTAAGAAGAATAAATATCGGAACACCACAATAAAAATCAATATTTGAAAATGTTTGAAAACTCTTTGTTTTTAGGCATAAGCCTTGGACTTGTGTGTGCTTGTGTAATTGAAGTACTTGAATCATCAGTATAATAGTATTTGCGTACATGAGTCACAAACAAATTAATAATAACCAAATAATGTGCATTGAACAATCAAATTAGGCTCACATAATTTTTAATCATGCAACCTAAACAATTAAGCAAATAACCTATAACCAACTCGAACACTACGTCTAATGTCCTATCTTATAGTTACGGCTCTGATACCAATCTTTAACACCCCGGCTAAAGTGGAAACGCTTGAGTGTGACGTACAGATTGCCCAAAACACATGTGACACTATTAAGTGACAATATTATCATTAATCCATTCCAAAGCATCAAGTACACAAGTTATTTCAAATGAACAAACACAAGGGAAAATGAACAAAACAAAAATCTTCTTGTTTATTATCTTGATAACCTAACTTCTAGTATCCTCTTCATTTCATCCTCTAATAAAAATACATGTAGCATATATATAAAATAAAGTCAACTAATTGAATAGTTGGTGAGATCACACAGTTTAATACTACATAAAAACCATACAATTTGTCACACCCCCATCTTAAGCCTAGGAGTGTGACCCAATATTTGGTACCACAAGTGTAAATAAATCAGAATTATGTTAATTTAGCGGAAGTCTTAGAAAACTTGTGGATTTAAGTTGTAAATATCTACATAAACAAAAGTTGGGATTTTTAAAAGATTCCCAAACTTAGTACAAAAGATTACTTGTTTTTACATTACAAAACCACCATTTTATATTTAAGTTTATACAAAATAAAATCCAAGCCATTGGATTAAATATATCACTTCGACATCCCAAGCGTTATTCTTGTTCACCTGCAAAATGTAAGAAAATACGTCAGCAACGAATGATGGTGAACACGCTGACTCAAAACTATTTTCTTTTACTTTATTACCCCTCGAGACTACGCCTGCCTCGGCCCAACGTGGATTAGGAATAACAAAGTCAATTAACACATTATAAACACGAGCCTCTACTCTAGATCACCTCAGCAAACACCGCAGTGTTCGACTTAGTTAAGTACCCGTAAATATACACAACGGTCGTACTCTCTGCAGGAGAGCGTCCTACGACCAAGGGTGGTGCGATGTGCCCATTCATCGCGTAGTACCACCTATGTAAGGATCCAAACACACGTATAACACAGCCTGAGGGCTAGGTTCATTATAACGGTTTTAGGAACACATAGTTCCTTGTAAACAAATTTTATATAACAAGTTGACTCATTTTAAAACAAGTTTAAAAGTTTGGGGGCGTATTCACCTTTTCTTTTTAGGATCGGCTTCACTCACCGTTCAAGTGTCTTTCCCTTCTTCATCTCGCACTTATAGTACGAGTATAAATATTTGTTAGTCGGATACACGATCCGGCTTAAGACCTTTATTCTTTTTTTATATCTCAACCTCGATGAACCTTTAGTTCATTTTCTTTTACTTGAAAACCTTTAGTTTAAAAGTAAATTATAAACTTTTAGTTTATATTAAAATCCGACGTTTCTTCTTCTCCAAGAAACGTATTCTTTTTCTTTTATTATTTAAGAATACTCATTATTCATTAAATAATATTTTCATAACAAAGAGCATACATATATACTTACGCACATATATACGTAATCATATCCAATATTTTATCTTTCATTCATTTCTTTATTATGTTTATTTCTCTTTTATCGAGGTATCGAGTATAACCTCGACTTAAGGCTTAAGCATTTAATATAATATTATAATATATTCAATTGACATTACGCCTAACCTTATTGACGTAATGGAAACCCTACGAAATCGAGCAGCACTCCGATGCCGCTTTACTTCTTGATTAACTCTTTTCTCGACACGCAAATCAATGAACGCCAAACTTCAACACATGTTGGCACGTACTTCGAGAACAAACGCCATTCTTGGTATGTGGGTGGAGGGTGGCACACACTTCGAGGAAACGTTGGTACGCAAAACGAGGTGAATCGTTAATACGATTGTCGGGATCTAGTGAGAAGTTAGAGAGAGAGAGAGGAGTACTGAATTTTGGATGCATCAAATGAAATCCCGGACCTTGCTATTTATAGAAGATTTTTGGGGTCCCATCGCGGTACGCGACCGCCTTCAGGGCACCCGTCGCGTACCGCGACGTAGCCCTGGTGACGCAGACAGTAGGTTTGCCATGTGTTGACACGTGGCAGACGGTGTGCCACGTGGCGGATGTCGTGCCACGTGTGGACACGTGTCGTGCCACGCGTTTCGCTGTCAGACATCCCATCGCGATACGAGATGGGTTACTTTTATGATCCATCGCGTAGCGCGATGGGTCAAAAATTCAGAATTTTCATTTATAACCCTCAACTTTGGAATTTGGCCATTTCAATCCCTATACTTTGGAAAGTTGACATTTTGAACTTGAAATTTTCACGATGTTACACAATTCCATGAAAACTTGTGAAAAACACATAAGGGTTCTTTACAATAGAAACAATGGTCCATGAGTGTAAAGAATAAATGAAGGTCTTTTCCAGTTGGGATTGTGCACCAGCGTACTCAGATCGGAGTCCCTTTTCCACCAGAAACAAATGGTCCATGGGTGCAAAGGGGGGGCGTATGATCATACTTATCGAAGAAATCCATGCACGTAATATTTGAGCAAGTAACAAGTAAACACACAAGTCCATGATGCGAATTGTAGTTTGTAAATAATAAATAAACGAAATTGAATTTTGATAGGATATATATGCTACCCCCCAAATAGTAAAAAGGTAAAAAGGGGGTGTGAGAAACTCACCTTTGATATTGAAGACAACTTGAAATAATAACCGAAAGCGAGTTAACAAACGAAGCAATTGAATCTCACGAAACTATAAATAATAACGAAGATACAAAAATCAAGGACTAGCTACCGGAATTATAAAGTTAATTAACTTATGGTAAATGGGGACTTGGTGATTTTTAATGAGTTTAACAAAAATGAATAAAGTTTATATAAATCATTTGATGTTTATTAGTGAAGAATGATTTGTAGACAAATAATTATAACTTATTAATATATGATTAAATAATAATATTAATAAAAATTTATGATTAAACATTTGTTTCCAAGTAACATAATTAATTAATTAACTTAAATGTTTTGCATGAATTCTCTTAAAGAAAATCATAAATAGTAGCTATGTTGAAATAAAATAAACAATAACTAATTTACTCAATTATTAATTCAAAGATATGAAGTATGTTATATCTATTATAAAATATTTTAAATAAAAGAAATTTTTATAAATAATCTTTAAAAGAAAGTTTGTAAGTTATGATGATCAACGAATCATAAGATAGAGATAAATATATATTCATGTTTGTTTTTGCAAAATAACTAGGCTTGATCCAAGATTTAGAAAAATCAAAGTGTTCATCTTGGATATCAATGATCATAATGATTCTTAAAACCAAGATATAATATTTTTATGATAAAAGTAACATGATCATGAAGAACAACTTATGAACGAGTATGAACATTCAAGATAAAATCAAAACGAAAGCTATAAAATTCTTGAAATGATAACAACTTAGTTGTTAGTGCTCTTAAACTTAAGAAAAAAATGGATTGATGTGTGAAAATAATGGAGGATTTGTCCTCCTTTTATATTGAAAATATAGAGTTGTTATGTCTTAAGGAAATTATGAAAATTAATCATATTTAATATAATTAAAACACAAATTAAAATTTGTTTAATAGGGTATTTAAAAGGTTTAACTATTTTAATAAATTTTATTGAATTAAAACAATCATTGGTTTTTATTAGTTAAGTAACATATGAAAAGAGGATGATAATAATAAAATTAATAATAATAATTATTATAAATAATAAAAGTAGTAGTTGTAGTTAAATAATAATTCTAGTAAATTGCATGGGACATGTACATAAATATTTGATTTTGATTATGAATGTTTTAAATAAGTATGTAATAATACAAGGGTGGTGAAATGTATAAATGTATAGAAATGATCACATAAAATACATCAAAGAAAATTCAGATTAATTAATAATAATATAAAAATATATAAATTTAAATAGAAACAAAATCGAAATTTAAAATGGGTCGGGTTTTCGGGTTTGAAAAGTAACGAATGTTACATTAGACTCCATGTTTTAGGTGGGTAAAGTGGGCCAAGAAGGTAAATCGGATATCTTATATAGAAAAATTACAATAAAAAAGATAATGATAAAACTAATCAACTGCTGATAATATTAAATCATCAATAAGTATCATAATATTTAAAGAGTTAGAATAATTACTAATAAATAAATTTAAGTATAAACCAAGTTGTAATAATTCTAATAGAATAATATAAACTAGGTTGAAAAGGCCCATAAAATTCACCCCTTTCTAGGGGTGTTCAACGAATCGAATTTCGAATATTCGAATCTATTCGAATCGAATTATTCGAATTTTGAAATTTTGAAGCTGGATTCGAATTCGATTCGAAATATATTTGACAAATTCGATTCGATTCGAATTCAGAAAAGCTAATTCGAAATTTGATTCGATTCGAGAATGAAGTTCGAATTCGAATCGATTCGATTCGAATTCAGTTAAAAAATCTATTTCAGTTTCAAAACCACTACAAAATTGAGTTTTCTAACAACAAAAAGTACAAGCACATAAAATAAATAAATTATTTAAAGTTATCACATCCAAAATATTCACAATGTTATTGTCCAATTACATTATTTATTTACCAAAGTGATTAACTTTCGATTTTTAATCTATATAACTCAAAATATTTATATGGTTTATAAGTATGCATATATATAATAAAAATAAAGTGTATAATTTTAATTCGAATTTCGAATCGAATCGAATTTAAAATCATAAATTCGTATTCGATTCGAAATTAGATTTCTAAAATCGAAATCCAACCGAATCGAATTCGAATTATTGAAAATCGAATTCGAACCTTCAAATTCGAATACGAGTCAAATCGAATTTCGAGTTACTCGAGTCCGATTCGGATACTGAACACTCCTACCCCTTTCTTATAAATACTTGTATTTTATTTCAATTATTAAGTTTTAGAAATTTGTTGTGTTCTAGATTGAAAACTGTTTGGTTTACTTTTAATAATAGAATTTGATTGCACGTTAGGTTATGTGTAGTGGAAGGGCTATAAAGTGGGACAATTGCATCATGTGGTGCCTAGTCAGCAAATAATGAGTTTTTATTTTATGGTGTAATGGTGTTGTAACCCTACACACACAATAATAATAATAAACACAAAACATAATCCGGCGACAAATATTTACCCCCTCCTCCATTGTCGCCCCACTTGTCACCTGGGGAGCGATGTTTTATTCAAACATCGCCCCAGAATTGACAAATTGTTGCCCCATTACAAAAGCCTTATAGGCTAACAAAATTGCTAAGTGGGACATAAAATGACATTTAGTATTATTAAATTCCACTTTTATTGTTTTTATTGTGTTAATTAGTGAAGCTAGGTACTACATTAATCCAAAAGCACTATGAAATCTAAATAGCTGCTTGGTTTGTTACACGAGAATAAGTTCGGTTTTCATATTTTAACTTAACGGAATATGAACTTTTAGTTTATTATTGTTGGTTATAAATCTAAATAGAGAAGAGGAGTATATAACAATGAAACTAATTTGAAGGGTCTAAAATTTATAAATTCCATCAAGACACATATATTAGTTGATCCGTCTCTAATTTTGTACGTAAGACAAATGCATAAAAAATAATAAATAATATAATTATTATTTTGTTTGAGTGATTTCAACAAAGATAATGAAGATAACAAATTTTCGGTTAAGTAAAGGGGTACAAAAAATAACCAATTGGGTTATTCTCACCCCTAACTGAAACCATGATAAGCGTCTATCATTTTCCGAACCAGACTAACTAAGAATGCTCGATCTTTAATGCGGTATCCATTTGTCTTCTTATTGGGCAAATATTAAAGCATATTTTGAAAATCATTCAATTGTTGTAATTCTTCACCATCGGTTTCATCTTGGGTGGGTGTGTTCAAGTCTCATATGAAGCAATTTCATCCAAGTTGAGATGAGGTTTTTTAGCTGTGTTATGGGTTTCATCCTAGATGGATGGACCAGGTCATCATGTTCCGTCATTCGGGTGAAGGAGTGATTCGTTTGTTGGTGTGATCATGGGTGTCCTAACTTTTGTTGTTAAAAAGAAATTGCAAGTTTCATATTATGAAATAGTTTATTTATTTTTTATATTTGAATTTGTTTTAAATGAAAATCCTAACCCTTGGCACCTTAAAAGGCTCTATAAATCTGTTTTATTCGAGTTGGATTGCCAACAACAGATACAAAAACAAAGGTATCCAATAAACTAATCACTTGTTGTAATTCACTTTGTTTACTATAATAATTGATTATTATTTGAATTTAACATAACAAGATATGGATTTATATTCGCTTTTTAAAAGTTATCAAATCTTGTTTTATTTGAATTTGTGTATCCTATGAAAGTCCTTCGAGTAAAAGTTAGCGATAATGACAAATTTTCAGGTAGATTTGTGTTATTTATTTATTTATTATTGAATATAGATAACTCGAAACTAAAAATAAGATTAGTTGAAAACTTCAAACGAGTCCATAATTTCTCGAAGTATATTGAATTCACACAATCATACGTCTGACCTTCATAATGTTTTGTTAATAAACTATTATCAATTATCATCTAATTAAATTGCTACATAAATACTTTGATTTATAAAGTTATTGTATTAGTTTTTATAATCAAAAGAAAGGTCATAAAACATAAAGAAACTGAAATCACAACCATTTGTTGGTCATGCTCCTCGTTCGTGATCCCTCGATAGTAGCATACGTAGGTAAAAATGTAAAATACTTATCCACACCGTGAGTATGTGACTTCCAATGGATACGTACCACTAAAGAAGAGAGACTTTTAACTAATCTGTCTGTTGTTGAACGCTCTTTGTTTTGTAGTAATACTACAGTCTAGTATCAGTTTGGATTTACATGATAAGTTTATAATCCTTCAAAATACGTAACTTTTTATACAAACTGGATTGACATGTTCTATAACTTTGCAAATTATAACATGTTCATTGACATGTACTGACTTTTGAATAAAATACGACTTTAAGTTAATAGAAAACGTAATCATGTAAAAAAGAAAACTTTTAAAACTATGTTGGTTTTGTTATATTACTAGAACTAATCAATTGTTTATAATCCATTTTTATATATACTAGACCTTTTTTCAGACTATTCCATAAACCAGACTATTTGGTCGGGCCGTCTATAAAAACAAAACCAACGTGTAAGAAACAAACCAGTTGAACCTAGCTTCACCCATTTTAACATGATCATTAGCATCACTTATGCTTGTAGATTCATGAGATAGAAAAGTTGCCTGGGATTTATTTTTTTCTAAAGATGGTGACATCCATTCACTAGTGTTGACTCATTTTGATTCGTACTAGGAAAATCATGCTTTTTAGTCTAATCATTAATCAAGTATAATTAAAATCATAGGATGCCTAATCAAAACAACCAATAAAAACCATCCAAATCATAGGAACCCAATAGCCAATAGATTTTCAATGAGGATATGTGTGTTGCATCTGAAAAACCATATTATGTGGTGCACCATAAGATTCATGTAAACCATTACCACCACCACAGCCGCCACCACCGCCATTAATCGTGTTACCTCCATACCTATTAGACGTGAATAAATTCCCATGTGTTTGGTTGCATTGCTCCACTAAAGTGGTTGTTTTATATTCCGGTGAAGAGATGTGGTTTTCGTTAAGATTAACTGTTGTTATATCATGAATGCTTGCTCTTCTTTTATCTTTTCCACCGGAAAGCTGCCGGATAAAATATTTTTGAGCATGACTTGCAACTTGAGTAGGTGTTCTTTTCACCACAAAATTCCGTGAAATGTTTCTCCAATCTCCTTTACCATACTTTTTTAACCCCAGCTGAAACAATCTGTAATCAAATTTCCAAATACCCAATGTTAATTATAGTATATTTGACAAACTTTTTAAATTTTGGCTGCGCTGTAAAAACGTTGATGTTTATACTCGTACAAATGTAAATAACGTGTATTGAAAAAGTTTAGAATATACATACATTATTTTGGTGGGATATACTGAGTACGATGATGTTTATCTTACCCTCCTCAGACCCTACCATAGCATTGCTATCGGTGGGATATACTGAGTACGATGATGATGATGATACATTATTTTCAAATGAAAGATATGTTTCTTGTTAGTTTAAATTTAAATGATTAACCATATAATCTTAATGTACAAACACACAATCCATTCATTTACATGTGCATGTTTATTCAATTAAAGATGAGATACATTTATGTGCCTTATAATTGGGAGAGTAGAAGAGCCGAGTCATAGACAAGTTCGGGTAGGCCGGGTTCGTTCAAGCTCAACCTCGGCTCGTTTAATTTATGAGAGCTCGAACTCGAGTCCGGCTTGTTTCAAGCTCCCATTTTAGAGCTTGGCTCGTTTATTATTGATTAACTAGCTTATATATAATGAAATTACTTATGTACATAATAATAATTATAAATATAAATTTTATTTAAATTATTTAGATATGTTTATCATAACTTTATACATAATAATAATTATTATTATGTGAATATACATTCACTTATGCTAAAAACATATCATATAATAAAGAAGCTCGTTTAGACTCGCAAATCTACTAGAGTTAGATAAGTAAAGCTTGAGCCATGCTCATTTAATAAACAAACTTATTTTTTGACTTGAGCTTGGACTTTGACTCACTTAAGCCTAGCTTGATTTTAGCTTATAACAAGGTGATGTCAAGTGACTTATGAGCAACATAGCTCAATTCACACCCCTAGTTATAGTATATGTTTATCTTTTTAAATCATGCTAACAATTCAAAAAAAAAAAAAAAATAGAAACTCACTTATGCTCTTCTTCAGTCCAAGGAACCCCTTTCTTCCTTTCGTGTTCCAGTGGCCGACTGGTGGCCACCACAACCATAGGGGCTGCAGCCGAGGGTATTCGCCCTCGAGCGCCATACCCCTCTGTGGTAAACTCATTACCATTTCCCCATGCTAGAGTGAAACTAGAAGTGCTACAATTAGGCATGTTCAAAACGGTTTGGGACTAGGAACCGGAACCGGTTCCTAACCGGTTCCTATATTCAAAACCCCCTTTTAAACCGGTTCCAGGCTCGAACCGGTTAGGGAACCGAACCGGTTCTCCCACCCTCGGACCCCTAACCTATCTAACCGGTTCTAACCCGGTTCCTGTACCGTAACCGGTTCCAACCGGTTACAGTGTAAATTTTTTTTTTTTTTTTTTTCGTTTGCGATTTGGATTCTAAACTACGATTCGTATTTGTATAACATGAAAAATAAAAAAAACAATTAACATAAAAATAAACAATTAACTGATGAAGAAAAGACAACTACTGAAGATGTTTGCCACTGAAGACAACTACTGAAGGTTGCCACTGAAGACAACTACTGAAGGTTGCCACTGATGACAAGTTGACAACTACTGAAGGTTGCCACTGATGATAACTACTGAAGGTTGCCACTGATGACAACTACTGAAGGTTGCCACTGATCACAACTACTGAAGACTGCCATTGATGAGGAATACTCATCAGTGGGAAAGCTGCCACTGATGAGGAATACTCATCAGTGGGAACAGTCATCAGTTGAATCAGTGGGAAAGCTGCCACTGATGACAACTACTGAAGGTTGCCACTGATGAGGAATACTCATCAGTGGGAACATTCATCAGTTGCGACTTCTTCATCGGAATTACTTGTAGAAATGTCTTCTTGTTCGTCGTGCACTCGAACATCAAGTGGTGTTTCATCTTCGAGAGTGGTTACGTGTTGAATACGATCGATTGAGTCCAAGTGATCCTTTAAGCAAATGCACATCTCCACCGACTCCGAATTTAGTCTTGTTCTTCTCACCGATATTACCCTGCCACTAAGAGAAAAAGCGGATTCCGAAGCTACCGTAGAAGCTTGGACGGTTAGTAAATCACGGGCCATGGTGGCAAGAATCGGAAACTCGGTTTCCTTTACCTTCCACCAAGCCAAAACATCAAAAGTGTCATATTCCTCTTCGGATAAACCGGTAGAGTAATCATTTGCACTATACATTCCTAGTTCGCTTGAAGGGGTGTTACCCCTTTGTTTTTTAGCCGTTACGTTGCGAACGGTGTTCATAAGGCTAATCATGGGATCTCATACTCTAGTAGCACTTGAACTTGATGAAGACCCCCCCGGCATAGGCATGTGTATGTTTGACCCATATTTATTTAAATAAAAGTCATACATAAATTTAAAATTCAATTTAAAATCATTTTTTGCCTCTGTTGAAAAGTTTGGGTCAACTTCATGCATATCTAAGGCTGAAAAAATTTCGTCTATCACACATTCAACCCCCCGTAACATTTAACATTGGGTTTAAAGCGGCGGCGCAAGTAAAAACCGGTGGCAATTCAAGAAAGTATTTTTTTTAATTTAAACTTCATTAGTAATATGATGTTTAAAAACATTAGACTTTTATTTTCAAATTATTTAAGATTGTTAACGATTAAAAATAACTCCGAAAGAACCAAGGGACTTGTCGGATAATACGTTCCCGATAGTTTCGTAGTTGATGTTTTAAAAACTTCAAGAAAAGTCGATAAGTCATTGATAATTTCCCATTTCTCATTTGAAAATGGGATTGCCAAATTATTCTCGGCAAGACTAGAATGAAACATTTGTAAAGTTTCTCTTTGTTTCAAAGCACTTTGAAACATTATGCAAGTGGAATTCCATCGATGAGGTACATCCCAATTAGCTCCCAAAGCTTTTCTTCCCGTATCTTTACAAAATTTTCTATATTCCATTTGTCTTTTTTTACTTTTCTTAAAAACTTCATGTATCATTAGTCTAAAATCGTTTATAACCGATGTAACCTCATCCGAAGCAAGTCCGTCTTGCACGATTAAATTAATGATATGTGCAACACACCTTGAGTGAAAAAATACACCATTGCAAATCGGCGTATATTTTAATTTTAATTTATCAACCGCCGATGTATTATTCGACCCGTTATCAAATGCCATTAAAAATATTTTATTTTCTAGTTTATAAGTTTTTATAACATAATCTAAAATTTCAAACAAATTATCTCCCGTATGTGGATACTCAAAGAGTTCGAAAGCAATGGTGCGTTTCATCATTTCCCACGATGACGGGTCTACCCAATGAGCGGTGACACAAAGATAAGATTCGGGTAGACCATGTGGAGCCGACCAAACATCACTAGTTAAGTTTATTCCCGTATTTATATTTTCAAAATATGCAATTAGTACCTCTTTGGCATTCTTCCACAATTTTAAACAATAACGTTTAAGAGTATGACGACTTACATGAGTGTATTGTGGTTGAAGCGTATCTCGAATCATGGCGGTTAAGCGAGGGTTGTCGAAGTGGCTAAACGGCAAAGCTTCTTGAATCACAAACTTCGCTATACGATCTTGAACTCGATCAATTTGGTATGTAAATATTCCGCCTTCACTATCCATTTGCGTTTGTTGCGACTCGACGTTCTGTTTCAACGCCCTGCAATACGGTCTTTCGATGTGTTTCTTCAAATTTGAATTCGAAAGTGGGTTTAAATAAATCCCACAAAACTTGCACCGAGCCTTCAATGAATGGTCACTCAATTCAACCAAATCCCAATTGCACCAAATCTCTTGATTACGATTATGAGGTACAATACGAACGAAACTTGGTCCGGCGGTGGAACCTTGACCAACCGATGATTGTGAGGCAGCCATAACAACAAATATGAATATAGAAGAAGAGAAAACAAGAGATTAGAGAACTCAGAACGTTGTAATAGCGTTTTTTTGTATTTTTTTGCGTTCGGGTTTGCGTTTTGAGTGTTGTGATGAACCCATTACACCAAATACCTATTTATACTAGTAGTGGGGTGTTTGGGGAGCCAAAAAACGGCCATTTTTGACCCCAACGGTCAAAAAACGGCCAAAAAAACGATTTCCAACGGCTATATTCGATCCAACGGCTAGAACCGGTTAGGAACCGGTTCCGGATGGTTCGGTTCCAGAACCGGTTCCGGTTCCTACCCGCCCCTACTCAGAAATGCAAGAACCGGTCACGGATCATCGGGTTGAATCAGATAGGGTCCGGTTCCTACAAAAAACGGGTAGGAACCGGTTCGGGTCCGGTTCGGGTCCACCGGTTCGGTTCCAGGAACCGGTTTCGTTGAACATCTCTAGCTACAATTATACCCATATTTTGGATAATATCCTGCTTCAATACTATTAACATCATCTTCCAATTCCTTATATTGTCTCATAACATCCTCCAGTGTCTTCCCAGGCACCATCTCTGCCACCTTCTGCCACCGGTCAGGCGTATCTTTATCGAACTTAGCTAAAGCTGTTTCAAACAGTTTGTTCTCAAGTGGTGTCCAAATCGTGTTCCTTTTGTTATCTCCCATATGTGATGATGGTGAGAGGATTACAGATTCTAACTTCATTATCCAAGAAGCAATATCACAGCTTTAAGGGTTGTTGTTCAAGATTGGTATATATAATAATATTCAAGAAATGTTGAGTCAAGAAGCATTTTTAATGTTGTTTCTTGAAAAGACAAAGCTTTCCTAATTAAGAACAAAGGCCCAGAAATGGTGAACAAGATCTAAGCTTGTTGAAGTTGCTAAAATTGGAAAGAATGGGTGGTGTTTGGTTCAAGATTGGAAAATCATGAAATCCAAAAGGGATTTTGATTCCTCAAAAGTTGGAAATGGTATACAGAAGGAATTTGGAGATGAATGATTAGGGATTTGGATATTGTGAAATGAGAAAAGAAAAGGTTACCCTGTTCAAGAAATGAATCTAAAAAGTTTGTTTAGAGAAAGAAAAACAGGGGTGGTGGGGGTGGAAGTGTTGGATTTTGATTGGATGAGGATATGGGATGGTGTTTTGTAGGCATGCCAACTTATTAGTATTTTAATAGACACTTCTCTCATATTTACTTTGTATCTAACAACTTAGTTGAAAACTACGTATTACACACTTACACGGGTTAAATATTGAGAATATTAAATAGTTAGTACTATAATTTTAGAACCCTGAAATTTTGATGCTTTATTAAGACTACTCTCATTGGCAATCTAATCTCAATATTACATTATAAAATTAATTTATCTCTCTCTAATTTATATAATTTAACTCATCCCAATCTTTTATACACATTCATAACTAGGGCTGTTCAAAAAGCTCGCGGCTCGTGGTTCGCTCGAAAAAAGCTCAGCTCGAAAAAAGCTCGAACAAAAACGGCTCGGCTCGGCTCGACTCGGCTCGGTTTCGAAACAAGCCGAGCCCGAGCCATGGTCGGCTCGGCTCGTGGCTCGGTGGTTATATATATATAATTAATAATGTATATATATGTATATATTAGTTATTATATATTTATCTCTTATATATGGACTTGATTTAGACATCTATTTATTTGGCTGAACTTTTTTTGCATATGGTTTATTAAATTAAATATTATATATTAAGTTAAGCTATTAAGTTTAAAATTTACATTATTTTTTTGTATTTCGAGCCAATTCGAAACGAGCCGAGCTGGCTCGTTTTAAAACCGAGCCGAACTCGAGCTCAGGTTTTCAGCTCGATTTCGAATCCGAGCCAGAGCCGAGCCAACTGGATCAAAATTCGAGCCGAGCCCGAGCCAGCTCTGGTTCGAGCTCAGTTCGGCTCGTGAACACCCCTATTCACAACCCATCCCAACTTAAAAAAATGTTTTTTTTAACGAAGTCCGTTTTTAATAAAATTTATATCGGAATGTTCATAATTTTTTTAAGAAATATCGTGTATTTAATTATATTTTTAGTTACAATATTAAAAGTTAATTAAATAATTAAGTTATCGGGGGTTAGTTTGGATTGCAATCTAGGTTTGCTCTACCAACCTAGATTGCATTATTTTCTTTCTTCAATTTCTTTTTTAACTTTGGACACGCCAATCTCATTATGAGATTGCCAATGAGAGTAATAAGAGAGGTAGGGGTACTTGTGTGGGTAGGTTACATGGTTTTTTTAAGAGTATTATCGGCTTATTTCTTATATTTTTTAAAGGAAGTTTTCGCAAATTATGTGGCATGGTTATGAGTGGTTGTGAATAGACTGGTTAGATGCGTGGGGCAGAGGGCTCGTAGTACCCCCTTTTCTTGATCCAGCCTTTTCTTAGCTTCGGTAGTAAATCACCTACTAAAAAAGGGGTAGGCCCGCACGCCTTCTTTGAGACTACTAAGGCAAGCGGTGGACTCTTTTATTAGGGAAGGGAAGAAGGGGCCTAAGCACGACAGATGCCGTACACTTGAGTGGAAAAGGAAAGCGAGACCTTATTATATGAGAAAGTTAAAATTGGGGTTTCATTGTTCACCCCGTATAATTTTTTAATATTTTCTGAAAGTAGTTGTGAGTGAATGAGAGAACAACGATAATGATAAGGGTATAAAAAATATTATTTAATTGAACATAAGAGATAAAACATAGTGATTTCTAGTGTAATTATATGATATACATGAATATATTGTAGAGAATAGGCTGAGAATGCTCTTATCACATGGTAAACTCACACCTACCTATATGAGTAGATTGCCAAATTACAATTTATGGCAAATGTACGTTTACAGTGAATATACTAGTCTTTGAGACTTTTGAAGATTAAAAAAAACACCCATTAATAATCAATTTATTACACATAAACACCACTAACTATTTATCATTTTTATTTACTCAAAACATTTTGCCAGTTTTATTCACTCAAACATTCATCATTTCTATTCACTCAAACCCCCGATAACTAATTTCTCAAACGATCTCGAGATATTTATACTTCCGAACGATTTTGATAACGATATTTTTTCAAACGATAGTAGCATACACTTTTTCAAATATCTCACCGAGCGAGTCGAAGAGGAAGACACGACAACTTCATCGTGCATAACTAAAAATATCGTTTGACGTGATTGCGAACAAGGTAACGAAGTTCTTATAATGATATTTTGTAAAGGAACCAAAATACAATAACAATGTTTTCTGTTGCCGGTTTCGTATGTCAAAACAGTTGTTCTTAAAAATTGTTGGTGATGTGAAAGCACAACATCTATTGTTTCAAAACCGCTATGACGAGACGATGAAAAAAGTTTTATGGCAATACATTTAATTCTTTTATTTACTTTAATTAAAACACAAATAAAGTTTTATGGTACTTGTGAGTATGTGTTGCCAATTATTTTGTGGTTTGTGGATACTTGAGGGTAGAAATGAAATGACGATGTAGGATTGGCCGATGCATGAGTAGTACTTATGAGTGTCTCTTCCTCTATAAAACCCAACGTAGTGGTGTGCTTTCCCACCCAAAAAGCCCCCAAAGCACTGGGAACATCGCCCCCCGGGGCTCTTTGGAGGGGGGAGCGCTTCCTACATAGCGTCAGGTGGGGGGGAAAGGTGGGGAGGAATGGTGGAATGTGATTTGTGGGTTTGTTTTTTGTTTATTTTGATAATAAAATAAAAATATGGTAATGATTTGAAGAGACTTCATCCACTGCACTCATTTTAGTTAAAAAAACCCATATGCTTACGTGACGTCACATGTCACACAATGCTCACAAAAAGGCTCCATCTACTACATATGGTCCGTATAACTAAGAATAACCAGATTTGGTTTAATTTGATTAAAGTAAAACTAATGAGATTTTATTTATTTAAATCTATTTATACCCAACATAGAAAAATAATTTTAGGCTCGTAAAAGTGTAATGTAACCATTTACTTATTTTGTTTTATCTAGATTCTATATCACTTCATCCTTCTTTATTGATTTCATACTTTAGCAACAAGCAATATATATAGCTTTATAAAGCTATGGATTTCATATGATATACACTTTTTCAATTGAAGGAGGCAAGATTTTACTGGGATTTGTTTCATGAAGTGAAATCACATCAATTTTTTGTTCTTTTTGTCTAATATTTGATTCAACTATGAAGGTACTTGATTCATTCAAGGGCATCAATGCTAAAATATCTTCAACTAGTTGTTGAATTTAAGCAGCTCTTTCACATGCCTCATTTTACGGCTTCAGCTTCATTCACATGATAAATTTGAAGGATGGTTTTTAAAGTTCCAAGGAATATTGTGAAGGATATTTTCTTGCTAATGTGAATGAGTCTAACCATTCTTCGTTCTGCAAACGGATTGTTTTTCTTTGGCCGCTTTTTTGTTATAAATTGAATGGTAACACATGTTAACGTGTTACAACTTACAAAGTTACAAGTACAAACCATATTTCTTGATCGTGGCTCAAGTGACGGTTTTCCATTCCCCTCACAAATATGAGATTGTGGGTTTAAATTCTTGCAAATGCAAGGTAGGTGGAAAATTTTGTTGTTGATAAAAAAAAACGTGTTCACCACATCAACATCTAGTACTACTAACCCGGGATGCAATTGAAGAAAATCGAAGAAGCAGAATTAAAGAATGCCTTTAGCTGAAGATCGAAGAAGAATAATAAAATTGTGAGAAAAGAATAATGTATTTATATGATATTTCAAGTTTGAATTGGATATATGACCTTTTAGGAGATTGTAGGTAACTAGGGACACGTATGAAGTTGGTTGATATTTTAACTAGAATATAACATACAATCATTGTCTACTTTTATCAGCATTAAACTTTTGACGATCTTGAGCAACCTTAAAATACACATGAATTTGGTCGATCGTTTTAACTAGTAGAGTTCACAATTTCTTTATTGCCAAGTTCACATAGAACGACTCCCCACAAACACTTCCTAGCGTACATTTTTTTATAGGAATGAGTCCCTATACTAGAATGGTAATTGTTACTCTAAAAAAAGCATGTCAATGGTAAGTATTTATCAAGCTGACACACGAAATCAATAACGCACACCATGACTTTGTGGGTCTAAATTGTTCTCTCTCTTTGATCACTAGTGTGTGGTGGTGTGTGCTAAATGTTATTGATCAATAGTTTGAAGTTCAAATCTTTCTAAATTTTCCGAAATCTGAGAGGAAAACCATGTGTCTCGAACGTATATATTGTCAATGACACTCCATCTCATGACACCACCTCTTTCAAATACACGTAAGTTATTAGCTCCAAGAAGTAAATTTTGCGGACATAAAAGAAAAGTAACATTTTTAATTATTAACTTTTGCAATTTACTATTATATACGTGTATATGTATATTACACTCCAAATGAAGACAAAGTCATAGACATAGACATCAAAGAGTAAACATAATATGTGGTTTGATTTGAGCTAAAAGGGTCATTTTTCAATCAATTTAAGGAGCAATCCTATGTTTGTTAATGAAAGGATAGGAGCTATCTAATATTCCCACTCTCACCAACTTAAAGTTTTGTATCTACTTTCTAATAATCCTTTACAAGGCCGAGTACTCCCCACGAACTCGTTAAAACGCATGTCTTCGAGACGAGTTTCTTTAACTCCGCTCAGTTAGTAAGAATCAATCAAATATGGTCAATTTCAGCCAGAATTACATCTATTCGTGAATTTGGGTCGATTTTACTTAAAAAAATAAACATAATTCGTATTTCTATAATATTAAATAATGTTGTGTTTCGGGAGAGATTAGGGGTAGCGAACATATCAGACAAGATAAGAGAGTGGAGATTGAGATGGTTTGGACATGTGAAGAGAAGACATTCGACGAATCCTGTTAGATCCGTAGAAAACATGACTATAGAGAGGAGGAGGGGTAGAGGACGACCGAAATTGACTTGGGATGAGAGGATTAGGCGTGATTTGATAGACCTAAACCTCTCAGAGGACATGGTTGGAGATAGGAATTCTTGGAGAAGTAGGATTAAAGTTAAAGATTTTTAGGAAGAAATGAGCACCTTAAGCTTCTATTCACCTTATTTTAGTATGTGTATTATTATTATTTTATTATTACTATTATTGTTTTTATTAGTACTATTATTATTATTATGTCATTTACTTTATAATGCATCATACATATGTATTACAGAGCTGGGGGTATCTCTGGAAGCCACCTCTTTATCCCGTTGGATAGAAGTACGGTGTGCCTACATCCCACCCTCCCCAGACCCTACTTATAGTTTTGCTGTTGGTGGGACTTAACTGGTATGATTGATTGATAAATAACAAAAATTGTTTTTTTAATTAATGATTAGCGATTTTCGAATAATTTATTATTTAAAAATATATTTTCTCTTATTTATATTGATATTTACCTACTTTGTTATAAATATTAGTAAACTTATGATATTTGACATATATATAATATCCAAAAACTATTTTTTTTATATTTACCATGTCCGCGTACTCCCCGAATACTCCGAGTACACCCAACTCCTTAATCGGCCGGCTAAGATCCGCCTAACGACTTTTGCAACATTGAAATCGTATAATTAGTTTGTATATGTATAAACATAACCACAAATTTCAAAAAGATATATGATTGAAAATTAAGTATCCACACTTTTATTTTATTTTTTAAATTATAAAAATAAACAATGGGTTTTGAAAACCCATTGAACCGGAACCGATAGAGTTTGAACAACTCGGCTTCTTTTCTTTTTGAACAATGTTTGGAATTAGTTTTATTATTCGAGTAAGCCTTCTTAAGACGTGACATGAATCGTTTATATTGATTTTGACTATTCAGGTTTGACTCATCTAGAAATCCCATCAAAAAAGAAATTCACCATAATAGAAAAATTCGGCTTAATCAAGTTTTGAACTTAAAATTATAAGATCACATGTCATTAAACCAGAATGACAATTGCTAACAAGTGAACAACGAACAATTCAACTTGAAGAGATTGAGTAGAAGTGTTTGTGTGTGGGGTAAGGTTGAGAGGTGCACCAACCAATAAAGCATTGAATTTAAGATAACGTGTCAATCCGTGACTTGCATCTTCCAATGAACATTGAATTTAGGATAACATCTCAATCGGTAACTTGTGTCAAGTTACTGAATTACCCTTCCCCACGAGGACATTTGCAGGTGTCCTTGTATCAAAAACAATAAGAGGCGAAAGACCACCAACCTGACCCCACCACACTTTCTTCATTATTGAAGCCTATTTAAGATGTGGACCATGAGTATGTCTTATGTGGACCACTATGTATATATAAGGATGGTTGGGCCCATAGCTCAGTCCACCTATTTTCATCATCATTCAAAATAACAAATAGACATGCTAAAGTTGATAAATCCACATGTTCGTTCATATAACACGCCTCTATAACATTGATTGGGCTGTGAGTTGAGTTAATAGTTTTGATGCTTAAGCTTGAACTTGACCTGTCTTAGATATAAATAAGAAAATAAAATAAGACACTAACATGTTATGATATTAGGGCCCCTCAAGCCTTTTGAGTTCAAAGAAAACAAAACTGGGGCTTCTAATTTCCAAAAATAAAAAATGTTAGCTTTGGATCCTAATATCCTATGACTCCTGTATTATGTGTGTATGCATATGTGTAGACTACAAACTATGTCGTCAACAATACCAATACCAAAGTCTATATAAACCTACACATTCCCCCCCCCCCCCCCCCCCTTTTTGGATTTGGGGCCCTAGTAAGAGCATTCACAATTCATTCTTCATGTTTATCTCTATAATTTAACTAAAAGACATAATTTCTTACATTTGTCTTTCATTTTTTTAAAAAGCCTCTCAAAGCCCCTCCTCCATATTCAATTAAACAATTTATTTTTATTCACTTTGGATTATTTTTTCTCTTTCTTCCACTCCCTTTCACTTACAAATAATATTAAAAAATAGATACGGGGATGAATAGTGACACATCAAATATGGAGATGTGAATGTTTTCTAAGAATTGGGGCCTCACAATGACTATTATATCTCATACCTTTCTTCGTTCATGATTCGATATTCTGGTGTCCTAGGTTTAGAGGAATCACACCAACCCATCCCGAACTTGGTGGTTAAATTCTACCGCGGTGACGATACTGTAGGGAAGGTCCTGCGGAAAAATAGCTCAACGCCAGGATGATAAAAAACTTCACACCTCCCGTTCTTTATACGTTTTCAACTTCATACTTTTTCAATAAGAGAGGTTAAGGTATGGGTATGGGTATGGGGGATGATATGAAGTGAGTTATTAGGGTGTTTTTGTTAAAATAAGGAGATGAGGTCGGAAATGCTCTAAATGAGAGTCCAAAGCTTTGTTTCACTCTTATACGAGTCACATATTGACATACCTATGGTTTGATATAAGTCGATGCACGGTGGTTAGAGGTAGGCATAAAACCTGGAAACTCTTCCTAAAAAACTGAGTTTGCCTATTGCCACCTCTAACCGTGGTTTTAGAATTATTCTTATAACACTTCATGATTCTAACGAAAACGAAAAGTAGCACACTTTTAACAAGAGCTATAGATAATTTACAAATAATATTTTAGTTTTATTCTATCGATTTCAAATACCACAATGCATTTCAACCTCAACTTATTACAAGACGTGATTTTTAGCTACTATAATGAGAGTATATAAATCACGTGTTAGTAGAAAATTTGTGATATATGACAAAAGCTAAGAGAGGGTACCACAAAAGACATATTTCCATTTTGTTGTTTTTATCAACTTAGTGTTGTTACAATAATCAAATATATTAGTTGAAATCATTTAATATTTTTTGTAATTTTTTAATAATACTTCTTTATGTTATCCTTAGATCTAATCTTTGATTAGCCAAATACATTAGTCTAGGAACATATTAGTAGAAATTTCCTTTTTAATAAAAGTGGCACGACTTTTAAAGAAGAAAAAACAAAAGGATTTAAAAAAAACTGTATCACGTCTTAACTATTATCAATGCTAATGTTTTAAGGTAATGGAATCCCATTTTCTTGGAAAGCTTACCTTTGATTATTGTATTCATATTAAGCTCTTGTTAAATATCCTAACATATGGCATGCATTTGATTAATAAATATTGGGAAAATTCTCAAAATACGTATTTTCAAAACAAGTTTAAGGTTTTAGTATCGAATTTCAGAAATAGATATGCTGATGTTTTGGGACAGCAACAACGATTCACCACCAATTCTGATTTTTTGGGTATCAAAACGGATGAGACGGTGTTCTCTTTCATCAAATGGCATACCGGTATTGTTCATACTGAATTAATTCACTTTATACATTAGAGCTTTTTATGTGGAAGGAATATTCGTTGTTCATAATCACCATTGGTCCATTACAGATCCTTTTTCCAAAATCAGGTGGTTTTAGGTTGTTGCAAATACGCTAACTAAATCTTAATTTGAAGGATTAGATGCTAGAATTATACTGAATCAACAAATCCCGTGTTAAGAATTCTACTATCATTTCAATTAAATAAAACAGTATGGAATTTCTTTAGCATATGCCCATCACCTAACCCGCACCGCATCACAACCAGCGCTGCCACGTCTTCGTCACCACCGCCTTTCTCGCACCTCCATCACAATCAGTACCACTACTAGTCTACCATATTTGTCAATGGCCACCACAACCACATTCCAACTTTTTTTTACTAAATATACAAGCCAAACATTATTATTTTTCAGTAAAATACATCCAATTCTTTTAACAAAATAAAAAATTTCCATAAATCAAAATCAAACACATATTAGATTAGTAATTTTAAAGCCTTGCAAGCTGTATTTGAAAATGCACAAATAATTACAACCACACAATTTCAAAGCACATGATAAAACAATAGAATTAAGAGAAAGAAAATTAAAATATCTCATACATTAGTTATTAAGTCCAATAGCAGCTAGGCTTCGTTTGTGTTTTTTTTTATTCATCCCGGAGCAACTTAACGTCTTAACATGGCTGCCCAAAAGAACTCTTTGGTAATAATTTGTTCATTAACTGTTCTAACACTTTGGGAGGTCACTAGGAGGTGGGATAACCGACTCATTTGGGCCTTTACCATTGTCTACAACAAATGCCATTTTTAATCCCCATGTCGTATGTACCTCCAAATGACAATGCATGAACCACACACCTATAATTAAAATTTATGACAAGACATCTTAGAATGATTTGGGTTTAGAATCATACGAATATTAGAAACACAAGCAAGATTGTTTACCTGGATTGTCAGCTCTGAATCTAATAGCAGTCCACCCACCAGATGGGACACCAACAGTGTTTCTTTCAACTGGGTCGACCAGATTAAATTTCTTAGGATCCCCCTTCCAACAACAAAAAAGTTAAATCCATGCAAATGAAGTGGATGACTTTCAGGGGTTAACATCCCTGTGTCTTGTAAAACAACTTGTACCGTGGCGTTATAAGGAAGTCTGTATAACCTTGTACCGTTTGTAGTTGCAAGATTTGTTGTTTGTGTACCCGTGTAGTTATATGGCATCAACGGTTTGCTAGGGAAGTCATCGGTGAATACACCGCTTATATTGAAATAATGTGCTTGTAAAAGCGCGGTTTTTGGCATAATAAACGTGACGTTATTAATACTAGCCGCAACCCTACTACCATTGACACAAGTTGAGCATGGATTGATCCCTAGACCAATTGTGAAAAACAACGAATGGTCAATGGTCAACGGAACATTGGCGGGGTATTTTTTGGAATTCAAGCTTCTTAACGAGTTTATGAAACTGTTTACCACAGGAGTGGCGTTTTTTGGTGGCGGGGCAACGAGTTGAGTGGCGGTAGATGATAGAGTGCCTGAATAATGTAGAGACGCGGTGGCAGTAACGTTATCAACCGCAATTGGAGCATCCATAAATGGTGCGACCGCAACTAGGTATTTACCGGCTTTTTGAGTAGCGTTCACAAGAACATTTGTGGTTTGTCCTGGTGCAATTAGAATGGTGTCCGTGGTAAAGGGTTTAACATAGGTTGCATCTACCTCAACAACCGTGAGCTTATGCCCCGCGATCCTAAAAAAGAGCTCTTCATTTAGTGCAGCATTGATGATTCTAAGCATGTATGTCTTTCCTTGATCAACTGGTACTTTGAAGCCACCTGATTTAACAAATATGATAGATTGTAAACTCGTTAGTTAAATGACATATATGTTAATTTGTGAAGTATGCATATCTTAGAGGTGGCAACATAGGTAGCCAAAACCCGAAACACTTTTTGTAAAGCTCTTTATGAACATAGGTCAAAACAGGTCGTTTTAAAGAATGATCATTTGGTACGGGTAAAGCTTGTGACGTTTTAATAAAAATGGGTATCTAACATCACTTTGTGTGATATTCGACCTAGATAACCCATTTCATTTTAAGCTAATTTGTTTTGTTAAGCCCGTTTGACAGAACAAGCATAAAACATAACATGTATCGACCGTTTGAAAGCACTAAAAAATGTTACCGTTTCCCAAACAGTTAGCGATTGGCCCGGGATGGCCATTGATGGTGTGAGCATCTGAAACGTTCGGGGCTTGGCCCAATTTGTTTGCCTGGTTGATCACTGCTTCGGTATCTGATTTCCACCATTCTCCTACGATATTACAAAAAAGTTGCATAGTTTCATAAATTAAATCCGTAACAAAAAATTAAAATATACTCGTATAAAACTAAACAGGTGATCAATTGTATGTACCCAATACAACCACCACTTCTTTATGAGGCTTGGGGTAGGGGTAAGGGACATCGTGCTTAGGCAAAATGACAATCGCACCATGGACCGTGGCCCTTAACCATAAAATGTGTGCGTGCCACCAAAGTGTTCCTCGTTGCCCTGTTAATGTAAAGTTATAAACATACGTCCCCTCAGGCTGAATCGGGCACTGTGTTATGTAAGCCGGGCCATCAGCCCAACCCGTCCTTATTTGTCGCACACCATGCCTATGGTTATTAAAAAGGAAAATCAAAACTTTATTAGTTTGTACCTACCAACATATATATTGCACATATAATCCAACTTATCTCACCAATGAATGCTGACATTATATTTGACATGATTAACCACCTTGATCAATACCGTGTCGTCCTCCCTAGCAACAATTGTCGGGCCAGGGAAGCGACCATTAACCGTCACGATAGGCTTACTTTCACACAATCGTGTTGTGTTCTTCATCACCACCTGCATGGATTATTGAAACCATATAAAAACTCATAACTTTAACGTACATTTTGCTAATGCATACTAATGCATGGAACTAAAACATTAATAACAAAAGAAAGAGAACACAAGACATTGAATTTGTAATGACGGATTCGGCCCTCCACTGGAAAAGAGGAAGCCACCATGAGCATAGCTACCACCAACAACCGGAACCATGTCTCCGCCGTGTCTTCGAGTTGTGTTAATTATAGAAGTTTAAGTTGTATGATGTTGTGACAGATAGAACGCAAGGCTTATAAAGGGAAGTGTTTTTGCTCAAATGTCCCTTTATCCAGTTTGGTGGATAGGGTGGCATGCGGTTTTTTACTTATCTGTTATACAAACTAATTAATTCAACAAATTAATATAAAGTAAAATGAAAGGGATTTGGTGTAATATCTGTAATATTTTACTTAGCAGCTACACATAAGTGGTTATGTGAAAACCAACTTTTATACCATAAGCAAAGTATGTTTTGGGTACCATTCGGTGATAAGCTATAGACCGGTTGTCGAATCAACACAAAATCGATCACACCAAAACAAATTAATTCCGATCGTCCCTATAAATTTTGACACTGACCATCATGAAATTTCAAGATAAGAAAAACCAGACTAGAAATTTTTAAATTTACAAATATAAATCTTATATAAATAATAAAGCCCAACAAACATCTAATTAATATAAATATTTTAACCCACAACTGTACAAACAAAAAAACTGTGTCCATGTTTTAATGTTAATAGTTAAATTGTGTAAACTAAATTGCCAAAAAGTGAAACTTGTTCAAGGCTTTAAGCCAATTTGACTAGTTAATAGTCAAATTGTTTAAAAGTGAACAGAAGTAGGGCTGTAAGTGACGTCCGCCCCCTTGGCAAGAAGTTCGTTTACGTTCGTCCATTTAATACATGAACCGGATATGGACAAAAAATTTCGTTCGGTAAGCTTAACGAACGAACACGAACAAGGGCCAAGTCCGTTCGATAGTGTTCGTGAACGTCCGGTAACGTGTATCCGATTACGCACGGTAATGTTCGTTTGGTAACGTCCGTATGGTATTGTAAGTGTTTAGATCTATCAAGTATTGTAATTTAATTGTAGAATATCTAGTGTTATTAATCACACTTTTGTATTACTACATATGTCCGATGTCTCTTATAGTGATCCACTTTATATTAATATATTAAGTGTTAAAGGTATTTGGGTATTATATGATGTAATTCCAAATTTGTAGGTAAAGTTGTTTGGATTTATGTTTGGAATTAATATTATGTTTGTCAATTAATGTCCGTTGTCCATAAAATAGAGTACAACCGAGTATTTATTTAGATACTTCAACTCTATGATATGTTCTAGTTGACCATAAAATAGAGTATCATCTTCCCCTATTGGAACGACACCACTGTTCTGAGTAGTGCGTCGGATATCACGTCTGTGTACCACAAACCTAACTCCATTGACTATGCGAACATCGTAAGAACATGCTCTCGTTGAACCATAGGACAATGCTAATAATTCATTGGTATAGTCAGTAGACATATTATATGATGACGAAGATGCAGAAGTATCTGCTTTATATCTAAACCATGAGGAAAATTCCGTTTTCATGTCGTGTTCAGGAAATTCAGCTTTAAATTTACTGGACGAGGAACACAAAGCTTAAACTAGTTTAGCATATATAATAGCTACAGTGAAAATGAAGAAAATCAGAATACCTTACGATTTGTAGTCTTCAATTTCATGGTAGTTGTTCAATACAAAATAATATAATGATTCCTTAGCCACTTCAAAGCGATCAATGATTTTCGCCTTGGACATTGGTCGACATTGAGATGAAAAGACATGAAACAACCTCTGTGGAATATCAGCGTCCGCATTTATACCTGGATGGTTGAATTTGGTTCAGATACCCTCAAGATACATAGAGGAAAGGGTCAATGCTTCATCTGCAACATAACCTTATGCTATTGAGCCTTCAGGCCTTGCTTTGTTTCTGACATATGCTTTTAGCTTTTTCATATATCTTTCGAAAGGATACATCCATCTCATATATACAAGACCACCAAGAATAGCTTCTTGAGGTAAATGAAGAACTAGATGAACCATTATGTCAAGAAATGTTGGAGGATATATCAATTCCAAATTGCATAATATATTTACCAAATTCTTTTCTTGTTTATGCATATATTTCACATCTAATGATCGTGCACATATTTTTTTAAACAAGGTGCAACTCGAACCGCTATTGGTAGAAATCGTTGCATGAGCATGTGATAATCATGAGATTTTAACCCAATTATATTTGAACTATCTGAAAACACCTTATTTTTAAAGTTGGATCCAAAACCATTAGGCAATCTCACTCCTCTAATGAACTGACAAAAATGTTCTCGTTCATCAGCTGTGAAAGAGTAAGGAGCAAGCGATTGGTCGAACTTGTTTATTCTATTCGTTGTTAGCCATAAATTTTCTCAAATACCATCTTTTCTATGTCTTCTCTTGCTTTATACGTGTATTTTGATTTTTTTTCTATAATAGAGTACCTAACAAGCTCTCTACCACATTTTTCTCTATGTGCATAACATCAAGCTTGTGTTTTAAAAGGAGAGAAAACCAATAGTCTAGCTCAAAGAAGGTACTTCGTTTAGTCCAATTCAACTCTGACGAAGCACGTTTTCTTTTCACCCCTCCATGGTTAGGATGTTTCCTCGAAACACGGTCAGGGAGGCGATCTAGTTGTCCTAATATTTTTGCATTAGTCACCGTCTAGGAGGATTTCTTGTCTCTATTTTTCCATCAAACGACAAATCTTGCCTCCATTTATGTTACTTGCTCAAGAGTATGTGACCAACAAAAGCAATCTTACTTTTTACAGTTCATGAGAGTATATCTTCATTACAAGTAGTGCATGCTTTATACCCTTGACCACTCCATACAGACAAGCTGCTACGAGCGAGGTAATCGTTGATAGTCCACAATAGTACAAAAGACATCTTGAATACAGTTTTGGTTGATGAATCGCTCATTTGAACTCCTTCGCCCCACAACATTTTCAACTCATCCACTAAAGGCCTTAGGAAAAGATCAGATGTCTTTTCCAGGTGATTTAAGGCCGGGAATTAGCAAAGTCGGTATGAAAGAACACTCTTGAATTTTTGAATGGTTAAAAATGTACCCCTAGTGAAAGTAAATTCTTTTCACTCAAATTTGTAGGGATGACTTGTCATCTCTATAAGTTATAATATTTTGAATTGTTGAATTTTTTTATTTTGATCATTTATTAAAGAAAACCACACACACATACATATTAAATGTTGAAGGTTGTAGAGATGACACAAGTTAAAGAATTTTTTAGGGCTTGTTTTTATCTAACCCGAATTAAAGAAAATTAATAAATAAAAGTTAATTTCAATCTATAGGGATGACGTGTTGTCTATATAGGGTTATCAAACTTAAAAAGAACTCATATAGAGACAACATATCATCCCTATATGGTGAACTATAGACACAACTTGTGTTGTCGACTTGTCCCTATAGGTTTCGTCCCTGTATGGTATTTTTCTTGTAGTGTGGTGCCTTCGTGCCTCTAGGTAACTCCCTTACCCTAATTATGTTCCAAGTGAAATATGATGTGTTAGGACTTTTGCCGTTTACCAGGTTATTAAATTTTCAAATTGAGTCTCATCGGGTTTTTTGTGCGACAAGAAAGTAATGGAGAAAAAGATGCGGGGGTCCGGATTTATACGTAGTTATATTGAAAAAATAAAAACAATGTTAATTATATAAAAAATTAAAAAGGATACATCCATGTTACCACTCCACAACAATATAAAAAAAAGATTTCCTCATCATTAAAAAAAATGTTAGAACCTATAGTTTAAATAAAATAGATAATTGAGTTAATTGAAACGTTTTTTTTTAACTTAAGTGATTTAATTGAAACATTTTTAAAACCTGATTAGTATTCTATGAAGTTAAACAAAATAAGTTCATGTTATGATGTTAGTTTAAAGCTAAACATACAAAAATAGAAAGAGCGGCAATTAAGATACGAACAAACGCGAATACTTGATAGTTGATAGATGGAGCCCGGAGCCACTGTCTCTGCCGACTACCGCCTAGTTCCTCCGCCTCCTGTCGTGCAGTTGTCCTTTGCCCTCAGGTTATTCCCTTAACCTAATTACGTTCCAAGTGAAATATGGTGGCTGATAGACAACAACAAACTTCCCATCCTGAAAAAAAGTTCTTGGTCCGCCACTCACACCTGAATGACCCATACAATCATACATAATTCATACTGATCAATGTTTGAATATACTTGACAGTTGACACTTAAAGTCGATGATGATGTTTGCCTAGATTAAATGAGATCTTCCATTCCAGACCTTGTAACATCACATTTGGTCTGATTTTAGCCTTGCTTGTGTCAAATTTTCTTTAAAACTCACACATCTCAGTGTTTGGGACTTAGAAGGGCGTAACAAAATATGAAGAACGAGTTATGACGTCCAAATCAACGCTTAAGAACTGAATCTTAAAACTCCTAAAGCTTCTGGTGAGCATGAAACATCACCAAAAGTACCATCATTATATCCAAACGATAGTTAAAAATCAAACATAAAGAGTTTTTTAGTTTATATCAAGGTTTCTTACCAAGATGAAGGAGGTTGCTTATAACCAATGTTAAGAATCAAATTACAAATTATCTGAGAAGAACACACTAATCAAGCCTCCTTGAACCCAAAAATTTCAGAATTTTGACTTCACACACTCACCATATGTAGTTAAGTTTTTAATTATCCTATAGATGAATGGAATAAATTAAGTTGTTAAAGAGCCATGATCATGTGTTTTAACTTTTAACCAAAGGTAACAAAGGTGGAATCCGTAAACTAAAACTAAACACATAATAAATCCACAACCAAAGATATCTTAGATTAGTATTTTTAAAGCCTTACAAGCTGTATTTGAAAATCCACAAATAATTACAACCACTCAACTTCATAGGACAATATATATAAGATAGAAATTTAAAATCTCAAGTCACTAATACATGTATTTAAGACCAATAGCAACTTGGCTTGGTTTGTACTTGGTTTATTAGACCAGGAGCAACTTTGTTTTGGCTGCCCTAAAGAACTCTTTGGTAATTTGCTCATTAATTGTTCTAACACTTTGGGAGGTCACTAGGAGGTGGTATAACCGACTCGTTTGGGCCTTTACCATTGTCTACAACAAATGCCATTTTTAGTCCCCATGTTGTGTGTACTTCCAAATGACAATGCATGAACCACACGCCTAGAAGATTTAAAACAAAAAAATGGAATGATAAATGTTTCATATAAAACAATGAAAGATTGTAGAATTAAAAGAATATTAGTAAGCAATATTGTTTACCTGGATTGTCAGCTCTGAACCTAATAGCAGTCCAACCACCAGCCGGGACACCAACGGTGTTTCTTTCAACAGGGTCAACTAAATTAAATTTCTTAGGATCAGTAGCAGGGTTGTAGTTACCAATCCCCCTTCCGACAACAAAAAAGTTAAACCCGTGCAAATGAAGTGGATGACTCTCGGGGGTTAACATCCCTGTGTCTTGTAAAACAACTTGTACGGTGGCGTTATAAGGAAGCCTATATAACCTTGTACCATTTGTCGTTGCAAAATTCGTTGGTTGTGTGCCCGTGTAGTTATACGTTATTAACGGTTTGCTAGGGAAGTCTTCGGTGAATACACCACTTATATTGAAATAATGTGCTTGTAAAAGCGCAGTTTTTGGCATAATAAACGTGACATTATTAATACTAGCTGCAACCCTGCTACCATTAACACAAGTTGAACATGGGTTGATCCCTAGACCAATTGTGAAAAACAACGAATGGTCAACAGTCAACGGAACATTTGCGGGGTATTTTTTGGAATTCAAGCTTCTTAACGAGTTTATGAAATTGTTAGCCACAGGAGTGGCGTTTTTTGGTGGCGGGGCAACGAGTTGAGTGGCGGTAGATGATAGAGTGCCTGAATAATGTAGAGACGCGGTGGCAGTAACGTTATCAACCGCAATTGGAGCATCCATAAATGGTGCGACCGCAACTAGGTATTTACCGGCCTTTTGAGTAGCGTTCACAAGAACATTTGTGGTTTGTCCTGGTGCAATTAGAATGGTGTCCGTGGTAAAGGGTTTAACATAAGTTGCATCAACCTCAACAACCGTGAGCTTATGCCCCGCAATCCTAAAAAAGAGCTCTTCATTTAGTGCAGCATTGATGATTCTAAGCATGTATGTCTTTCCTTGATCAACTGGTACTTTGAAGCCACCTGATTTAACAAATATGATTGATTTGTTTAAACTCTTTATGAAAACATAGGAGTAAATATGATACCAATGTTATGTTGATACATCAAAAAATGGGCAGGAGTGAGGACTGAGGAGTCAAGTGAAAATGGGTTTGTTTTAAAGAATTATCATTTTGGTTTAGGTCAGAACGGGTTTTTGACTAAACTAAAATAGGTATGGGTAGAAACGGGTTGTTTTTAAAATAATGGTCAGTTTGGTATAAGAACAACATTTTTGAGCTATATTCGACCAGATGAGCCATATTCATTGTGTTTTTACCCGTTTGATCAGTTAGATATAAAACATAACGTGCATTGGCTATTTGAAAGTACTTAAAATCCTACCATTTGCCAAACAGTTAGCGATAGGCCCGGGGTGGCCATTAATGGTGTGAGCGTCTGAAACGTTAGGGGCTTGGCCCAAATTGTTTGCCTGGTTGATCACTGCTTCGGTATCTGATTTCCACCATTCTCCTACAAAATTTACAAAATATATTGTTTAATTAATAACTTAAATATGTGACCAAACTAAAATGAAACAAATTAAAACAAGCTAGTGATCAATTGTATGTACCCAATACAACCACAACTTCTTTATGAGGCTTGGGGTAGGGGTAAGGGACACCGCGCTTAGGCAAAATGACAATCGCACCATGGACCGTGGCCCTTAGCCATAAAATGTGTGCGTGCCACCAAAGTGTTCCTCGTTGTCCTGTTAACGTAAAGTTATAAACATACTCCCCCTTGGGCTGAATCGGGCATTGTGTTATGTAAGCCGGGCCATCAGCCCAACCCGTCCTTATTTGTCGTACACCATGCCTATGGTTATTAAAAAGGAAGATCAACACTTTATACTATTCAACATATTCATACATAGAAAATTAATATAACTAATCAAACTCATCTCACCAATGGATGCTGACATTATACTTGACATGATTAACCACCTTGATCAAAACCGTGTCGTCCTCCCTAGCCACTATTGTTGGGCCAGGGAAACGACCATTAACCGTCACAATAGGCTTACTTTCGCACAATCGTGTCGTCTTCTTCATCACCACCTGCATGCATTATTGGAACCATATCAAAACTCATAATTTTAACGTACATTTTGTTTATGCATGGCACTAAAAGAGTAATAATAAACATATACATTGAATTTGTAATGACGGATTCGACCCTCCACCGGAAAAGAGGAAGCCACCATGAGCATGGCTACCACCGCCAGCCGGAACCATGTCTCCGCCATGTCTTTCAGTTGTGTTTATGGTTGAAGTTTTAGTTGCTTGATGTGGTTGTAAATAGAACACAAGGCTTATAAAGGGAAGTGGTTTTGCTCAAATGTCCCTTTATCTAGTTTGGTGGATAGGGTACGCACGCGTATTTTTCTTATTTGGTTTGACAAACAAATTCAATAAAATATAAAATATAAAATAAAATATTGGAAGAAATTTGGTATAATATCTGCAATAATTTACTTCTCATCTACACAAAAGTAGTTACGTGACAACCAACTTTTAGACTCTAAGCTAAGTATTGCATATTTCTTTTACATAAATATATACATATATACCACGTCAAGACCAGCACCAATGGTGAAATTTGGATGAAAACGTGTGGGGACTTAGTGCGCATAAAATGTTTCATAAACGCATAGGAAAGGGGGGGGGCCTCAAAATTTTCGGACGAAAACAAATAAATTTACACTAATAATAATTAAAAGGCGGGCCCCTTAGCTCTCTATACTAAGCTTCGCCGCTGACTGACACAAATGTTTTGAGGCTCAAAGTGCTTAATAAAAGTTAAGGCGTTCTTTAAAAAGGAAATTTATTTTGCTTTTTCATCCTATGATTTCTATATCATATATGATACGTACATGCAAATTGTAGACCAAGAGCTCCATTGCCAACAATCCATAAACCGAGATTTTTTACATATTACTTTTTCTGAATAAGGGGTCGGATCTTAAAGCCATATTTCTCTATTAATTTCACTCGATTGGACCGCCTTTGGTCTCGAGGGGTTAACCTAAAAGAATGTAAAATACATTAAAAAAAATGTGAGTTATAAGTATGGCTTTGCATTCACGTGTATCAGGGGCGATGGAAATTTGCGTTTATTTACCTACTCGAAAGTAACAATATTCGTAAATCTGACGCACCATTATAAGATCGAGTTAATTAGATGAACAATTGTATTTGGGGAAGAGTATTTGAAGGCCACAAACTCATTACAAGGTAAAAATTTAAACTTTAAGAAGAAAAAATTTAGAGACACCATTTTGTAACTTGTAATTGGTGGATACACTTTGTAATGAGCTTAAATGTTGGCATTAGACATTTTGAATGCCATTTTTTAGAAAAAAAATGTATAGAAATACTAAATGCGAAATTAAAACGAACAAAATTTAGGAATATTATGGTGTAATATTTTTTAGAGAATAATAAAATATATCCAAGTTATTTTAGATTTAAATAAAAATAATTATTTGTTTATAAGACTTATAATTCCTAATTCTAGAAGGGGAGTTGGAGATAATAGTGGATTGATCACACACCAATAGTTAAAAAAACAACACTTGACCAAACAAGACTGCAACTGTTGCACAAACGTCACTACTTCACCAATCGCACCATGGTCAAACAGATTACGCTAGTGATCTTCATAAGTGAGACTGTTCACCAAATTATTAATATATTAAAGTTCATTTTAAAGTTAATTCTTTTTTTTATTATTATCAATAAAAACTAGTAAGGTCCCTAGACACGTTGGGTGGGAACTTGACAAGAGACCCGAATATCAAAACCCGGAGACTCAAACACGTAATAATGACTATTACTTCAAAACAACAGTAAAAAGTTATATAAAAATATTAAAAAAAAATTGGTTAGTATATGTTTGACCAATTACGGTATCCATGTGATATCAACATTCGGCATATCATAAAGAAGAGAAAACCTAGAAAAATACCATGATATGTCAAAAGGATATTGACACATGTTTTACATCAATTAAAAACGAAAATACACATATCATTAATGGTTTTGATGGTACGAATATCGGTACCGATGTGTTTTGGTCATAATCGGCATGGTAACAATATTGTTGGACAATATCAATTTGATTTGACATGGTACTGATCGTGCTAGCACTCGTCATAGCTTATGATACAAAAAAAAATATATTATGTGCAAACATAACTTTGTTTTCAATGAACTTATATGCTTTTTTTGCGAATGCAATAACGGCATATCATAGATAAAATAAAAATAAATTCATCGAAACGGCATTTTCAAAAGTTTTAAAATATAAACTTTGGAGTGCTTTTTTTTTAACGGCCAACTAAGTAACGCCGGGTACTCTGTACGCGGCCCCCATTGACTAAAGGTAGCCCGAGCCGGCCACTAGTCCGGACGGACGGAGCCCTAGCGGTCCACCTATTGAGGGATTCACCGGATAAAACCCGACCCCCAGGCCCGCCAAATTGCACGACAGCGAGGAGCCGGTAAAACCAAGTGAGATCAGGACTCGAACCCTGGCAAGCCAGAGTCATCCCTCGTATCTCCCACATAAATTGGTGATAATGAGGTTTGAACCCCCTACCTCTCACTTGTAAAGTGAGTGCTCTACCATTAAACCACATCCAATTTATTTTGGAGTGCTAATATTAAAACTATGGAAACCTTTAAAAGTGGTTTGATAATATTAAATCATGAAAACTTAATTCCTTTTTTTTATTGGGTGGGGGTAAATATTAAAAGAGTCTTACTAGAGACATCTAGACACCTGTATACGGGGCATATTGGGAAGTTTTTTTTTTTTTGAAAAAGGGTGGGTGTCCCTAGAAAACCCTTATTAAAATCATGCAAACTTTGTGGGCTTGCTAAGAATAGCTAAGATTTCCAGAATAAGATGTCATTCGTTTGATGAGAAATAAAAAGGAATATCAAAAATTCGAGTGGCTGAAGCTGAAGCTGAAGCAGCTACTTTCAAAGTAACAGAAAGAAAAGCAACGACTGGAGTGGGAGAGTTAGAGTCGAAAAGAGGATTCCTCACTTCTTTCTCTCATTCAAAAACGTGCATGAGACTTTCATCTCACACGGCTCCTAAGTGATAAAAGAAAGAAGAACTCCCCTGGTTTCTTTTTTGATTACCTTCATCGCATATGTACAAGCCCAAAGATTTCTTTTTTTTTTATTTTATTAACTAAAATGCACAGTTGGTGGCAAATTAGTAACCTATGTAGTCGCTAAAAGTTTATCGATTTTCTAAAGGTTTTCCATAATATTAATATTATTAGTGTCGATAGACGAAATAGGTGAAAGATGATGCGTGAATAGATGAGCAACTGAGCAAGAATGGTATTGGGCCGAGGTGGAGATAATGTGGCAAAGGACATAACATGGAGAATAAGAAGAAGCATGGCCAACCCGCTTTCATTGTACACCAAAGATGAAAATGGGCAATAAGAGATAGAGCAACGGGATGTGGAACAAGATTATTGTAAACATAGACAAACTGAGGGAATATTTTGATTTCTCATTAACTTCAAGTAAGTTTACAACTTATATATGTATATTTATCAGAAACAAAAACAGACGTAACTCAACAGCTGAAAAAGCTCCGGATCGATAAGAAAAACTAGACCCTAACATAATCTATAACTTGAACTTCCGGATAAGCTAGTCTCTAACATGAACCATGAAAAGTACCACAATGACCAAAGATGTTAATTGAACATTCACATAAACAAATCATCCGGATAACAATTTAAAAAGACACATAACGTCCTCAAAAAATTAATTTTCGTCGATAATAGATAGATAGATTCGAAACAATTTTATTGTATCTAACGATAATGCTAGATAGATACCAACAGATAAAATGTCATCGTTGTAATTGTGTACACACTTTGGAATGTTGTATATTCATCAGAGTTTACACGTTAAGTTGAAAGTTAAGTTTTAAAAAATATTATATAAATAGGAAAATAGTATTTTTAATTGTGTAGACTCACAACAGGACGGCAATGATACTTTCAAACGCCATCTCCACTTTGGTGGGATGGTAAAGGCTTTGGCCTTTTGGGTGAGAGGTCCAGGGTTCGATTCCTGGCATTGGTGGTATAATGTAAATAGTAAGAGAAGCTTTGCCATTCATAAAAAAAATAAAAAAAAATGATACTTTCAAACATCATGCATTACAATACTTCAATTGAATCTAAATGCTGACAGCTATTTTCGTTCATATATGCACTAAAAAAAATAATACTAAATCGTATCATATTATAAAATAGAATAACAGGATTTTGACGGCAATGTATAATAAGAAAAATAGATTTGAAACAATCAAATATATCAAATCGAATTAAGTTAGTCGGTTTAGCATTGCGATTCACACTATACTTCAGTTCATGGTTTCGATGGTTAGCTAGTTTAGCTATTCTTTAAACTTGAAATCAGACGTTTAAATGAAGTTGTTTTAATTTACCTATACAATTTATATGTGGGTTTTTTTTGGTTTTTTTTTTTTTGAGATATTTATCATTGTAAATTTTTAGTAATGAAAACTGCCAAACCTATAAAACCAACTACCTAGTTCATTCACGAACTTGTCATTTTCAGAATCATAATTGGCGGTTCGCATAACTTTTATTTAAACCAGAGACTACAAACGCCCATGGTTTATATATGAAAGAGCTATCTTGGCACGTTCAAGTAATGATATCACTTTCAATTTGGACACCATTGTTTAATGTTTAATGTTCACACTTTTATTTAATATGTTAATGTTTTTTTATTGATTTTTTTGTAACATTTGTTTTTATCAGACAAACATAACATTCGTACAAATGATAATTGCCTTTTATTTGTCTTGCTAATGTCCATTATATTAAATAAATATTCTATTTCTCTATTTATAACTATAAATAGGAGGGGCAATTAATGAAACGATCAAGTTCATCACATCATTCATAAGATAAAAAAAACACTCCCAAAATCTATTGATATTAGCGAGGCTAGTTCTGGAACCAGGTATTATTATTATTATTATTATTATTATTATTATTATTATTATTATTATTATTATTATTATTATCTTGTACCATCTTAACTCTTTAACCCTAGTCTATCGTTGGTTGGATGACTCATATATTTCTTCATTTTTCGTATCTCATATACGTTGATACGGTACTTGACTCATGTATGTATGTGTTTTGCTTCCCTTTATGTGTTAGGGTCACAATTCTAACTTGTTCGCTTAGTCTACTTAGATGTATGATCTTATTAATGTTAGTCGGTTTAGCATTGTGATTCACACTATACTTCAGTTCATGGTTTCGATGGTTAGCTAGTTTAGCTATTCAGTTCTGTTTTAAACTTGAAATCAGACGTTTAAATGAAGTTGTTTAATTAACCTATACAATTTATATATGTGTGTGTGTTTTTTTTGTATCTTTTTGGGATATTTATCATTATAAATTTTAGTAATGAAAACTGCCAAACCTATAAAGCCAGCTAGCTAGTTCATTCACGAACTTGTCATTTTCGGAATCATAATTGGCGGTTCCCATAAATTTTATTTAAACCAGAGACTACAAACGCCCATGGTTTATATATAAAAGAGTTATCTTGGGACGTTCTCACTTTCAATTTGGACACCATTGTTTAATGTTTAATGTTTAATGTTTAATGTTTACACTTTTATTTAACTGTTAAAGGTTATTTTTTATTGATTTTTTTGTAACATTATGTTTTTATCATACGAACATAACATTCTATCATTTCCTTTTATTTGTCTTGCTAATGTCCTTTATATTAAATGTTCTACTTGTCTATTTATAACTACAAATAGGAGGGGCAATCAATGAAACGATCAAGTTCATCACATCATTCATAAGATAAAAAAAAAAAAACTCCCAAAATCTATTGGTATTAGCGAGGTTAGTTCTGGAACCAGGTATTATTATTATTATTATTATTATTATTATTATTATTGTCATCTTGTACCATCTTAACTCTTTAACCCTAGTCTATCGTTGGATGACTCATATCTTTCTTCATTTTTCGTATCCCATATATGTTGATACGTACGGTACTTGACTCATGTATGTGTTTTGCTTGCATTTATGTGTTAGGGTCACAATTCTAACTTGTTCGCTTAGTCTACTTAGATGTATGGGTTAAAGGATTCACTTTACGAATGAGTCGATTTAAATTGTACATGAATTACTTAAACGTCATCTAACGCATATTGGAAAGTATCCTAAGGCGTGATAATGCTTACAATCTTTTAACATATTCTATTATCAACAACGTAAAGATATGTTGGTGATTTCTTGTCATCAAGTCATTTTAGTTACCTAAGCTTTACATGAGTTATGAGGTATGGATTACACGCTCTTCCAAGAGTAATCAAATTCCGATACCAAGGAACCTCGAAGGTTCAAAGGGGCAGCATCCCTTTGGCGAGTCCAAGGGGCTGAGCTTGCTATGGTTAGTTGGATGTGAACTAAACATCAGTTTTTACAGAGCATGAGTAGAAAATGATCATGAGTAGTAACCGAGCCATCTATAGGAATTGGTCAATCTACAATGACTGCAATTAATAGCAACTTGAGCAATTAGCAACAACCGTGATTGATAATAAGTTGGACAATCATTAGCAACTTGGACGATCAACAGTATATGAGCGAGCCCCTAAATAAGAATTAGTAGTAACTAAGATATAATGATAACAAAAATCAATCATCTAAATTATTGCTGACAAAGTTTCTATTGATAGTAACCATACTAACTCTCAACCGTTTTAAGCCAATTGTCACATTGTTTCATGAAGAATTGTGTTGTTTCAGCTTACCATTGTGAAGATTCGAAACTTATAAAAATGAAATTCTTTGGTCTATTTTGGGTACTGTTTTCGCAACATATGAACACACACTTGCACTCGTTTTCTTTCTGATTAAAAATTCTGAAAGTACAATTGAAATACTGTATTCAGACAATGAACAACTATCTGGACAAATACGTACTACTAAAGCTCAAGTATAATTGTCTTTTAATCATATAAAGAGATTATCAAAACATTTTTGGGACACGGTATACACACCCTTGTCGTCATTTGTAATCATGCTATCCTATAATTGTTTCATCATCATCATCATCATCATCATCATCATCACCATCATCATCATACTTAGTATATCCCACCAATAACACAGCTATGGTAGGGTCCGAGGAGTGTAAAATGTAGATGGCCTTACCTCTACCCTTTAGGAATAGAGAGACTGCTTCCAGTGAGACCCCCGGCTTGATTATCCTATAATTGTTTGTGAACAAATATCTATAATTAGTTGATTTAGATTTTAACATAAAATATCAAATATAAAATAGTTTTAGGTAGTTATTTGCAACATAACGTTTGATGTGTTCTAAATTAATATTTTAATCATGAAAAAACAAAAAAGAAAACAATGGAATATCCGTCTAAAGTCGATACATTGGAGGATCATACAAGACAAAAACAAGCGATATTAATGATCTTGTTTTGGTTGTTTCCTGGTGACTTATTGGGCAAAATTTTCAACAAGAATAGACCGGCATTTTATATGGTTGTGATCAAATATCGTATCCATCTCAACAAAAGAAAAAGTTTCAACTTATTCTCAATCAAGTTTCTTCATTGAAGTGTTCTTGAGGCCAGTTCAAAGTTCGTTGTCCGCTCCGTTCAGGCATCTATATATATCAATTTTGCGTTTCTACTTTAAGTATGGTATCATTTGAGTCGGGTTGAGCTTGAGCCTTAAGTCGTGTGAGTCATGCTTTTACTTTTGAGGGCTTGGTTTGTCCGATGATAGAAGTATAGAACCAATAATCGAAGTCTAGCATGTCGGTAGGCTGCTTTGACTTGTGCGACTGAAAAAAGATAATCAGTTTAGCGATTGGATGCATTGTAGTTGCAAAACAGGCCGATCACAATCTCGTAGCAAAATAATTCGGCGCAAAATGAGCCGACTGCAATCCAATTGCAAATTTTTTGCAATCACGAAAGTAGTTTCTAGATTGCAAAATAACCCGGGCCGCAAAATATGATTGCCCATGGAGGTCTTTGTCGCTACAATTTTAGTTGCAAATTGTTTGAAAATGCGACCGTTTTATGACTGGAATTGTGGTTGGAAAGGTCCAATTTTCCAGTAGTGGTTATGTATGCTAGAGTTTTGGTTAGACTCACATATAAGTTTAAAATTTAGGAAATTCACCCAAAAAACTATTTATCCAGGATGAATTGACAACATGGTCTTAACTTTTTTAATTTACTGATAGATTAGATCTCAGCATGTAGACTTTAAAGTCCACATGCTTTTTTAGTGGTCTTAACTTTTTTTAGTTTTCTAGTAACTTTTTTAATTTACTGAAATTTCGGCCTAGAAATTTAAGAACACTTTTAAAATTACAGATAACTTGTAAAAATAACCAAATAAAAAACTATTCATAAAATAAAAATGGTTGATAGAAAACTATTTATATAATAAAAATAGTTGATTGATATATACATTATTCGTAAAATGAAAATACCTTTTTTATGAACGTCAATTGTAATATTAAGATAAAGACTTTATTTAAAAGTGCAAGGTGTTGATCGAGTTAAGTCTCGCATGTAACAAAATAAGGTATTGACTTAGGGAATGAAGATGATTCCGTATGTGATCTAAATTATCGTTAAAAAATTAGTTTGGGTACCTTATTTGTAAAATAAAAGTAAACAATATAAAAACGTAATAAATATATAACAAAAAAAAATTGAAGTAGAAAACTTAATAATAAACATTATATTTAACTTTAAAATAACTAGTACAAAAATGTTTAATTGTAAAACAAATATACTTAGTACAAAATGTTTATTTGTAGACTAAAATTAATTATTACAAAAACGATAATTGTAAATATATATATTTAATATAAATAGTTTATTTGAAAAATAAAAATTGTTACCTAAAGCCGTACATGTGTGTCGGATAAGACTTTGCATTTATAAATTGTGAGGGTTTAAGTCTAGTGATTATAAAAAAAATGTGTAATTTAGGAGTAGAGTTAAAAGTGTGTATGGATTGTCGTTCTATAATTAAAAAGAAAATTGGTTAATTCTAAGAGCATCACCTGTGAAATTAAAATAACTTGTACATAATTAATTTTATTTGTAACCTGGATTATGTAGTTCTTTTGTCTCATTTTCATGCCATCTAACCTCATTTTGTGGCTTTAATTATCCACCTTGTTTGTCAATGTCATACTATCTGCCTTTAGTTGCTCTTATAAGTTCTAACTTAACTTATGTGGATCTTATTAGGGTCAACTCCCAAGGTCATAATCATCAAATTTTAATTTACATCAAAAGGTAAAAAGATAAGAAAGAAACTTAATCATGAGTGATGCAGTAGATCATCTGACTTACAACAAACTTGAGCTTGAAGATATATACACTAAAGATGGTACACTTGATTACAAGAACAATCCTGCTAACAAGAACACCACAGGAACTTGGAAAGCTTGCCCTTACATACTTGGTACATTATAACTTTATTATCAGTTATATTTATATCAAGATATATATATATATATATATATAGTTTTCAGTTATTCAATACACAAAACATATTATTGAATTCTTTCACTATACAATACTTGTAAGTACACTGAAAAACTGAAAACTAGCACTTTGCTAGAAGAACATGATCGAACGCATCTAAAATCTTGATTCGTGTATTTGCATATACATAGGAAACGAATGCTGCGAACGACTAGCGTATTATGGAATGAGCACGAACCTATTGCTTTATTTCAAGAATCACCTTAATCAACATAGCACTACGGCTTCAAGAAACCTCTCGAATTGGTCAGGAACATGTTATATAACACCGCTGATAGGTGCTTTCGCAGCCGATGCATATCTAGGCCGATACTGGACCATTGCTATATTCTCCATCATCTATGTTATTGTAAGTGTGTACGTTAGCCGAATCTATTATCTATTATAGTTATTATTTATTGATTTATCATATATCTTTAGGTTTGTTTCTTAGTCATAATATTCTAGTTTCAAACTTTTGTAGTAATGAGATAGTTATTCAATAAAAAGATTTGTGTCATATGATACAGGGAATGACATTATTGACATTATCAGCATCGGTTCCGGGTTTAAGGCCAAGTTGTGTATCAAAAGATGTTTGTCACGCGACAGACGGTCAAGTGGCGGTAGCCTTTGCGGCACTCTATATAGTGGCTGTAGGAACAGGAGGGATTAAGCCGTGTGTCTCGTCCTATGGAGCGGACCAGTTTGATGATTCTGATGAAAAGGAAAAGAAGCACAAGAGTTCTTTCTTTAACTTGTTCTACTTCTCGATTAATATTGGCGCGTTAATCGCGTCCTCGGTTCTTGTTTGGATCCAAGATAATGTGGGTTGGGGATGGGGATTTGGGATCCCGGCGGTGGCCATGGCGATTGCTGTTGGCTCGTTCTTTTCGGGTACTCGTTTGTACCGGAACCAGAAACCAAGTGGAAGTCCATTGACCCGCATTTGTCAGGTCATTGTGGCTTCCTGGAAGAAACGAGGAGTTCGTGTGCCTGCTGACAACTCGGCTTTGTATGAAACTGCGGACAATGAGTCGGCTATCGTGGGAAGCCGAAAGCTTGAGCACACCAAAGATTTCAGGTAAACATTTTTAAAACTTTTGTTTACTGTGAGTTGAATTTTACTGGATACGTTTGTTTGGTTTCCAGTTTCTTGGACAAGGCGGCGGTGGAAACAGAATCGGACCACATAAAAGACTCGGTTAGCCCGTGGCAGCTTTGCACGGTGACCCAAGTGGAAGAGTTTAAGTCTATCATTAAACTACTTCCTATATGGGCCACCGGGATCATTTTTGCCACGGTTTACGGGCAAATGGGCAACTTATTCGTGTTACAAGGCTCATTCATGGACATATCCCTACACGACTTTGAAATCCCACCCGCGGCTCTGAGCATTTTCGACACTCTAAGTGTCATATTCTGGGTCCCGGTCTATGACCGGATCCTTGTACCTGTTGCCCGTAAATACACGGGCAACAAGTCAGATATAACCCAACTCCAAAGAATGGGAACCGGCCTAGTGATCTCGATTTTTGCAATGCTAGCAGCGGGAATTCTAGAAGTCGTTAGACTTGGGATCGTTAAACGAAACAATTATTACGATTACGAACACATGCCCATGTCGATATTTTGGCAAGTCCCGCAGTACTTCTTGATCGGTTGTGCTGAGGTGTTCACCGTTATCGGGCAGCTAGAGTTTTTTTATCAGCAAGCTCCTGACTCGATGAGGAGTTTGTGTTCGGCTTTGCAACTGACTACAGGTGCACTCGGGAGCTATTTGAGCTCGTTGCTTGTGACGATTGTGACGGATATTAGTACTAAAGGAGGTAAGCCCGGGTGGATACCCGACAACTTGAATCGCGGTCAGTTACAGAATTTTTTCTGGCTCTTAGCGATTCTAAGCGTGTTAAACTTTGGGGCGTTTTTATTGATTTCGACATGGTACACGTACAAAAAGCCTGTTGGGACTATATCTAGGAAGCTTAAGGATGATGGTACTATATCTTCTGAACGTCTTACAAACTAAGAACACAACAATAATGTTCTGTTTACATGTATAGTATCTTGGTTTGAGTTTGTTGTTTCAGTTTTTCTTTTAATTTGTGTTTCATGTTGTAAAATGAAGTTTGAACTTGTTACACAAATGTGAAAATGAATAAAGGAATGACACAAAGATGTTCGTAGGAAATTAAGGCTCCTAAAGTTAGCGGGTCGTGTCAATAATGGTGTCTAATTGGAGAGTTGAAGTATTTTGGTTCACGTGTAGGCGGGTTGGATAACTAAACATGAACAAGACCTTATAGATTTATTCTTGTAAAATCATCAACATAAACCCAAACACACAAACACGCTTAAAACTGCGTCAGGTTCAGTCACACAAGCCATAATGTTAACAAATATACCAGTTTAATACGTCAACCTAAGTATATATCTAAGGGTGGAGGGTGTGGGCGACGGGTACCTCGAAGGGGTACTATCCTGGCGGGTATGTGTTAAGCGGTAGTAATCCCCAAATATGTATGTCAACTAGCCATTCAACGTCAACGTCAACGGCTAGTTTCATTAAATTTTTTATTTTTTTAATTTTTTCTTTTTTATAAATAACCAAACACGCTAACCATTTTCTACACATTATTCTACAACATTTTTTATAATTTCTTTTAAAACCAACACTTTATATAGAGCAACCGAATCTTCAACATTAGGAGAGGGCCACGAAGAGGGAGCCTTAAAGAAGTAATGTTAGCAAAGACTTGTGTCCATGTTTCTTAAGACATGGACTCTATAGACCAATGAATGTCGGGTTTTTGGTCACGAGTTTGGAACTATTTTGTTTCAGAGGAGGGTCAAGCGATCGTACAGAGCATCAAGTGTGTTTGAAATGGCAAAATGTGGTAGGACAAACTAACGCTCGCGATAACGACACGTTTGAAGTCGTAACAAAAGTAAAATTAAAAAAACAATGGAATTGGGAATAATATTATATAATATATTGTTCCCCGTTAAGTAACCAACTTTTAGATTAATCTGGACCCTTTAAAGTCTCCATCTTCAAATCACAGCCGTATAAACCCCTTGAAAAGCTTCTAGAAGCAGCGGTTAAGAGCAGTTGTAGACTAAAATGCTTCTAGAACGAGCAGTTCATCACAGTTATACTCTCTCTTTCCAACCCAGAGGCGATTCTGATTCCTCCCCACGTCTCCGATAGTTTAGCTTCTTAACCTCATGTTCCTTCTCACTTCTTTTTAACCCCATTTCCATTCGATCGAAATAGCAGGTGTCGGGTTTCATTCGGAATCACATGCATGTGTACGTCAACAAAATTACAGGTTTGTAACTTCACACCACGTTCAGAATCACTAAACCTTCCATCCTTCTCTTCCTTTCGTGTTGAGTTCATCGCCCCAAATTTTGAATTGTTATACTAGGTAAATATTCATTTTCTAATAGCATTTGGTAATTTGTTTTTGTTATCTATAGACTATAAATTCTCTAAATATGTGTTTATTTTTATATCTGATTCATGTGTTTCTATGTATTTTGTGATGTGGTTCAAGTAATTGGGCAATGAAGCCCACCAAAGAAGATGATTGTTATGTTAATACATACTATTTATTGTGTTAAGGTGTATGACAATTAAGTCTATTTTGGCGTCACAGGAGTTTGACAAAGACAAGTCACAAGCATATGGTATTTGATTTTTTTCTCTATATATGTATTTGTAATTGATATTATTGAATATTTGGTATGTGTTTAATTCTCAAACACAGAAAGATTGCGAGTCCATTCAGAAGGATCTGGTGAGTTGGGCTCCAAGAAAGATAGAGGATTTGTTGGAACGATCCCTCTTCACCAGGATTAGTTGGTATGATTTTTGTACAAGCATTCGATTTTTATTTTTTATTTTTCCGATGTATAATATTGCCTGTAATTAATGTCTAGCCAGAAGGTGCACCGCCTCAAAATTATGAAAAGGACCTTGCATACTTTTAGGAGGTTGATGCATTGCATTTGACTCTTACGAGAAACCCTCCCCAGTTTAAAACAAGACCAAGTTTATGGGCATCAAAAACTGAATGTTGCAGTTGGCTTGCTTTTACAGTTACCTCCTCACTTAAATGTATTTTGGTGAATTGTAGATCTCAGGTTTGTTGTTAAACAAATATAGCAAATTGCTTAAAACATTTATCTATTTGTTAATGTCTTGTGGATCCATGATTTAATCCATGGAACATGTAATTGGCCCTTTAGTAAGTTTGCCTTTTTTAATATATAAGAAATTTTGGTGGTTTTATGTGCAGGCAATCAATCATAAGAGTTTCAACATTGACGTAGTTCCTTAGTCTCAATATTGATAACATGATCTAAAGAGCGCAAATGTGAATCATGTATGCAATATATATAGATTATAATGGCTCACTACCTCAACAGTTATGGCTAAGTTGTTTGAACTTCATAAATGTTAAATAAGAATTTGATTTCTGTAAAGAAAATTTTTGTACCTATATTTTAGTGAATTGTTTGTACTTCTTCCCGTGTAATGTCTTTATACATTACCAGGTTTTAGTCGTTGCCAGTTTTAGTGATGTTTCTATTAGATTCAATACGAGCAGGAAGAGAACCTAAATACCACTAAAAAGAAATTTTAAGATAACAAAAATGTGTAAACAAGGTAAAAATTTATTTAAAAGAAAAGCAAGAGCATCAAAAAGGCCGTTCAAAAGCTTTGAAATAATAATTGTATTTAAAAACTTTAAAAAACACCAACATCAAATACCACAATGCCATCTACTCAAAGAGGTCACTCTACAAACTAAAACATATGGAGTAAAATACAAAATGAGTAAAATACAAGTCAAAATTTTAGTTAATTAATTATGACTCGTGTTTTACATCTCATTTTAATTAATTATTTTAATTAATTCTATGCATCTTTGACCCATTTAGCCTCTTTATATTGATGCATACTGAATTATTTATCTCAAAACCAATTCAATTAACCTAAATTCGCATTATCTATAAATTTTTAATACTTTTATACAATTTTTTATATTTATGGAGTTTGGGCTTTAAATTTAGTTTTTTTTTTTCAAAACTCATTTGTTAATTCATTATTTTGTGTGTTCTTTTAACCAAGTCAGATATTTATTCTTTACTTATAAGTTAAAGAGTTGAGCTTTTATCTAAATTATATGTTATTTTGGTTTAGAATGTAAACAAAGATAGTTGTGCTATTAAGACATTAAATGCCCGTCCATCGGACGGGTATAAAACTAGTTTGTATATGTTCTTTATTGAATAAAGTGTTGTTTAATTATTTATGTTTTTTTGGATTTATAATGTCTGCATTTTTATTTATTTTTTATTATAATTTATTGGTTAATTTTAATTATAAATTAACATTCTTTAGGGTAATTCGGGGTACACCATCACCAACTCTTAAGATAGTTCAGGGTAATAAAATAACGTGACAGTACAAGATTGATCAGTGATTAGAGTACTTTAGATACTCTTAAGGCACCACACCCTCCACCAGCCCACCCTAACAATGGGATTGAGATTGATTAAGGCACTTGTTATTTTTAGATGTCCTATGCCTACAATTCTATAAAGAGGGTTCACGAGAAAACTACTATTAATCAATTTTTTTTTCTTTTTTTAATTATCTACTATCATAATAAAAGACTACTTATTTGTGTCACTTGTCACTTTTTTAGCCACTCATATTTTTTAGCATTTTTTTAAAAAACATAAATTCAAGAAACATAATTTAGAATCTGGTCAACTCATTACCATGCTTCCTAAAAATTCGAATTCTTTGTTTATATGGAAAACTGCAATAATGATTTACTAGCTATTTAAAACTTTTCATTATATGTCTTTTTTTTCATAACTAAGATTACATTAGTTGTTTGTTTTTTTGTTATTTATATTTTTATTGGCTATATTTTGCTTAATGTACAATGTTTCAACATTTTCATTATAATCACTTTATTTGATGTTTTTAAAATTAAGAGAATTTTAGGTAAATATTAAAAGCATTATTAGTTTTAGTTGAAACTTTGAAACCTACAGTTCTGATTTTCTTGCTAAAACTCTAATCATACGAATAGTTATTAGTTTTAAACTTTAAAATAAAGTATTAAATTATATCTTTTTCGTTATTAATACATATATAAGTGTGAAAATAATCATGGTTTACTATGTGTTTAATATTTCAACAACTTTTCAAACGAAATTATCTAATCACACGGGATATGTATCAAATTATAAATATTCATTATTTAACACTTTTAACTAATATAAATGTGAGTGATTTGATTTTTTAGTTTTCCTAAATATAAATCAATAGATTATTTTAGGTAGAATTTTTTAAGGAAGAAATCAAGGGTCTAACATGATCAAGCTATAATGACGATTTTTTATTTAATCTGATTAGCTCATTTACCATGATTGTTTCCTGTAAATCTGAATTCTTTCATTATTTTGAAAACTACTATCATGATTTTTTAATTGTTTTAAATAATTAGAGATATATCAATTTAATTAAATATTGCAACTTCTTAAAATAATCACTAATCACACGAGATTAGTATTCAAAGTTTAAAACATTCTTTATCTAATATTTTCAAGTACTATATATAAGACACGTCATGTGGTACTTTGTTAACTCATACAGTAATCAACGTTTTCACAACTATGGAAAATAGGTTAGTAAGTCTTTTTCATATTTATGCCAATTGCATTCATTGTGTAATACTTTTAACTATTTCATATACTCCTTAATTATATGACTTTTAATTGTAATGAATTAAAAAAACTTTAAATATTTCAATATGAATCATTTTGTGACTGCAAATTTATCATGCTCATTCAACTTCCGATTCAATTAGTATAATACCCTGTATTAAAAGTCTGTTAGTATAATATTATTAAAATTATCCAATTCAATAAAAAATAACCAACATATATGTTTTTACTTGAAAGAACCCTTACATGGACGGTTATATGTTGCCTTGTCAAAAGTTACAAATAGGCATGTGCTAAAGAATTTGATTATTGATAAACAAGGTAATCTGACAAATACAAACACAAATGTAGTGTACAAGGAAATTTTCTTATTTGTAAAGTATTTGTGTAATGTTTCTTTTGTAATTCATATAATTTTAATGTAAGTTGTAATTATATTAACAATATATGATAATTTTGTTGTTGATTGTATATTTCTTAATGTTTAAATTTTAAAATGAGAAAATTATAATTTACTTCCCTATGCTTTATGGGCGGGAACACTTTACAGCCCCAGTCCGATTTTGCGCGTTGCGTGCCACCAAAGCACATGGAGGCAAATCATAATTTTCTTTTTTAAAAATTCCATCAATTACCCGTGTAATACACGGGTCTCAACTAGTAAGTTATATATGTAAATAAAAATATGTAGCATAAAAAGTTACACATACGTATGTAATTTCATGAGCTAAAAATTGGATGTGGCTCAATGGTAAAGCACTCATTTACAAGTAAGAGGTAAGATGTTCAAACCTCATTATCACCAATTTATATGGGAGATATGAGGGATGACCCTGGCTTGCCAGGGTTCGAGTCCTGATCTCACCCGGTTTTACCGGCTCCTCGTTGTCGTGCCATTTGGCGGGCGTGGGGGTCGGGCCTTATCCGGTGAATCCCTCAATAGGTGGACCGCTAGGGGCTCCGACTAGTGGCCGGCTCGGGCTACCTTTAACCATGGGGACCACGTACGGAGTACCCGACGTTACTTAGTTGGTCGTTCAAAAAAATAATAAATAACAGAAAATATAAAATAAGAAAATGAATGGTTAGCAGTAACTTTCCCTTTTTTTTTCATTTTATTTTTAGTTTTCTAATGAACCCTTCTTTTGTATGTCTATAATAGTATAATCTATTTTAAGGTGATGATTCATGCTTATGTATTATTTTTGTAAAGTCTTTCTAATATAATATAGGAAACTGTATCAGTTGATGTGTTATATTTCTTTTAGTATGTCTTAATTCTAAAGGTAAATATATTACGCTAATAATATCATCAATTGGCTCTCTCACTTGAGAAGTAACCAAAAGTACTTTCATACATTCTAAATTGAATATATTTACGGAATGTAATTTTTTTATCTACATTTGAACCGATCACGCCTTTTGCTTCCAAAATACAATTTATGAAGAGTGTAGAAAAAAGTGAAAAGCGAACTCAAATTCAACACACACTTATAAACATAGTAGAGCTTTATGAAGATATATACAAGTCACTAGTAATTTAAAACGGGTTTAGCGAGTTTAGGCTCTATGATTTAGGGTTGGTTAGGCCTTAAAATATTATAACTAGGGGATGAATATGACAAATATGATTTAGGTTGTCATATCTAACATGTTTAATAAATGAGTTGTGTTTAGATTGACATATTTTATAATAAATGAGTTGTTTTTTTGTGTACATGTCCTTACTGTTTAACCCATTTAATTTAATACGCAACCCACAAACCCGTTTATTACAATTCACCCTTGATTACAACTCGTTTGACACATTTAGATAAACGAGTTAATATGACATGCGGGTTACAAGATTTACTTGTGTTGGGTTGATATTTTTTACAAGAATAAAAATATGAAGTCGTATTCGATCTGAACAATTTAACCCCCGTAACCCGTCACTCTTACACGATCAACACCTGCAATTTACAACACTCGTGTTAACAATAAAAAATAGAGAAGCTTGTTAAATAAATCAATAATATTAAACTTAAGGGGCTAATGGGGAATATCATTGAACATAAAAGAAGTAGATGATATACAAAAGCAATAGAGCTGGTGAAACAGGTAACTCTTTAAACTTTAAACCCTACAACAATCTTATTATTACTTTCATAGTTCCAGATGAGTGATTGATTATGATATTATGATGTTGTGATTCATGTTATTAATAGTTGAAATACCGACATGATTGGGTGCGGGACGTTCTTTGGGACATCTTAAGGCGAGCTGGGATAGGTCTTTGGGACATGTCTTTAGTAGGTTAGGGATTGCAATTCAGAAAGGGGTGGCGGCGCAGCTTGTTCCCCGCCTACCTGCTATGTTGATGTAACATCTATGTTTCTACCCAGAAATGAAATTGTAACTTTCATTTAAAAAAAAAAAAAACAGTTGATATGTATTGACATACTGAATCTGGGTTTATTATTATTAGCATTTTTGGTTTCCCTTGTATGCCTACCAACTGTTTGATAAAATGCCTGAACCAAAAACAATGTACATTCCATTGAAATCACTTACTAAACGATTATTATTCATCATTTCATCCAGGACTTAAATTAAGCAAACCTTCTAAATGATAAAGGCTTACTGACCCAATAATCTACCATGAATGTAATGACCACCATTCCACAACCCATAATCTCTCAACCTCATCCTCCCTCTCACATCTCAAGCAAATACACGCCCAAATCCTCCGCTCGGTCAAACTCGTTCTTTCAGCATGCACATTATGTTCCCCGTCCTTTGACTACGCGTGGCGTGGTCGGTCTTTTACCAAATGCACAACCCGGAACCACATCTTTCTAACAAGTTATGGCGTGAGCTTTCTCGAAGCGTCAAGCCGGAAAAGGCCCTTTTGGCTTATGCCAAGATGAGGGAACAAGGGTTTGTGATTGATAGTTTTAGCCTCCTGCCGCTTTTAAAAGCGTCAACGCGAGTTTCGGCGTTAAGTGAAGGGATGGAGCTTCATGGGTTTGCTACAAAAATGGATTTTGTGTCCGACCTGTTTGTGCAGACGGGTTTGGTTGCAATGTACTCGGCTTGTGGACATGTTGAAGATGCCACGACTAGTGTTTAATAAAATGCCTGAAAGAGATATTGTTGCTTGGAATATGATGATTGACGGGTATGGCTATTTTTCCCGGTTGTTGGTTTCTTTTGAATTGCTAATTTCGTTATCTGAATTTCTAAACTGTGAACAGTTATTGCGGGAACGGACGGTACAACAATGTTTTGCCATTGATTGAGGAGATGAAGAGATCAAACATAAATCCAGATGAAAAGATCTTCTCTACTGTTGTTACTGCGTGTGCCCGTACTGGAAATCTAGAATTCGGGAAAGCATTTCACAAGTTTATAAGCGAAAACCGAGTTATGATTGACTACAACCTGCAATGTGCACTTGTGATCATGTATGCTAGTTGCGGATCAATGGACATTGCAACTAAGATGTTTAAAGATCTGTCCCCAAAAAACATAGTTGTGTCAACCGCCATGATTACAGGGTACTCAAAAGCAGGACAGATTGAATCTGCATGCTCGATTTTTGATCAAATGGTCGAAAAGGACTTGATTTGTTGGAGTGCAATGATATCAGGGTGTGCAGAGGGCGGTCAACCTCAGAATGCCCTCCAACTGTTTCATAAAATGCTAACCTCGGGTGTAACACCTGATCAGGTCACTATGCTAAGTGTTATTTCTGCTTGTGCTAGTTTAGGTGCGGTAGATAACGCGATAAAAATCGAATCATATGTTAATAAAAATAGGTTTAGTGGAGTGTTACCGGTTAATAACGCGCTTATTGACATGTATGCAAAATGTGGTGAACTCGACAGGGCTAAACAAGTTTTTGATAGGTTGCATAAACGAAACGTTATTACATGGAGTAGCATGATCGGGGCCTACGCGGTCCACGGAGATACTATTAACGCACTCGACCTATTTCACAAAATGAAAATTAATAGAACCAAGCCGAACGAGGTCACATTTATAGGCTTGTTGTATGCTTGTAGCCACGCGGGGTTAGTCGCACAGGGTCGGGAAATCTTTGAGTCGATGGTTAACGACTACAACATAACACCCAAACGCGAGCATTACGGTTGCATGGTGGATCTTTATGGTAGAGCTAATTTGCTTAAAGAAGCTCTAGAAGTAATTGAACAAATGCCCATGGCACCAAATGTGGTCATTTGGGGTTCCCTAATGGCAGCTTGTAGAATCTACAACGAGGTTGAACTCGGTGAGTTCGCAGCCAAACGGGTTCTCCAGCTCGACCCGTTTCATGACGGGGCCCACATTTTCTTATCAAACATTTATGCAAAAGAAAAAAAATGGGAAAATGTTGGGGAGATTAGGAAAATTATGCAAAACAAAGGCGTGGTGAAGCAACGGGGATGTAGTAGGATTGAAGTGGATGGTGAGATACATGAGTTTTTAACCGCAGATAAAACACACGAGCGTGTGGATGAGATATATGAAAAGTTAGACGCGGTTGTGAGTGAGTTAGAGGTGGTGGGTTATAGTCCAAATATGTCGTGTGTTTTGGTTGATTTGGACGAGGATGAAAAGACAAAGGCGTTATTATGGCATAGTGAGAAGTTGGCACTTTGTTTCGGGTTGTTAAAACAGAATAGAGGATCTTGCAAGCGGATAATTAAGAATCTTCGGGTGTGTGAAGACTGTCATAACTTCTTGAAGTTGGCGTCTAAGGTTTATGGGGTGCAGATTGTTGTACGAGATAGGACGAGGTTTCATAGGTACGAGGATGGTGTGTTCTTGCAAAGACTATTGGTGACTTGTATAGTATATAAGAAAAATCTGAGTAAGTTAATGTGTTAACTGTTATGTGTGCTCTTGCATATACAGGTTTTTGAACAAACATGACTTGATAGTTGATACTCTTCTTTTTCACCTTTTCCCTCTTCTACAGCTCTACTCAAATTATTGGTGAATGATGGTGTGGCTTTTCTGATTGATTTTTTTAATCTTTAAATTACTATTTTTTACATATGTAACAGATAAACTAATTAATTATTTATAAAATAAAAGCTTGATTAAAAAAAAGACTTAGATGCCTGAAGTGGACAATTTGTATACTTTGCATAAAGTTAAATTACGATGTTGAGGAATTTTTTTAAGTTCTAAAAAATCGGTTTATTTAAATTTCAGCTTATTTTAGTAGTCTGCAGACGTTAAAACAAACAATTTTTTATGCAAACTTCAGAAATTTGGTCCACATCTTCTTCTTTTACAGATGTTTGCAATTATGATACGCACACTGTATATATTTTACCTCTAAAATGACAAACAAAACCTTAGTGTCAATAGTTTGATTAATTTGGTTTCACAAAAGTTTCTAGATTGAACTGCTAATTGTGGTTTTAAAAAACAAAAAACTAAACTAGTGATTAAATATTTCGGTATATATGATGTGAAAATTTTTATTTTTCTAACAATATTTGAAAAATTTTTAATTAGTAAATGTTTCATTATTACAATACATAAATACATAGTCATAAAAATAGTACAGGTTAAACGGCTTGTTTAAATTTTCAAATCGTTATCCGAATCATTGAACCGTCAAAATTTAATTAAAGACCGAACAATATGAATACAAACCGATAGACTTGTTTCAGTTTATAAATGAAATTCAATCTTTTAATAATGGAAATGAAGAGAAGTTGAGGGGTTTAATATGTAATAACATTGAACATAATAAAGGAACATTTTTTCCCCTAATCAAGAGAGACTGTAGAGATTTGTTCCTTTTGATTTATTTTTCATGAACTAAGATTACTCAAACTGGTTGCAAGCTCGTTAATTTTCATTCTAGATGGTTCGCAAAAGCTATAGAGCTGTCGAAACAGGTAATTTTGAACCCCTAAGACTATTTTTTATCATCAAATTCACTGTTCCGGACGGTTAATTTCGAAATTAATACCAGTGTTTGTGCTTTAGCGGATCATGTTGCTAGTGATTGATGTTAATTGAATTCTGGACATGGGTTTGGGTTTTGATGCGTTGTCACTGTTTGGTTTTTCTTATTATTAATATGTGCCCACCAACTGTTTGATAAAATGACTGACCCAAAATGCATTCTTTTATGTTCTTTGAGCGGATTACAAGGTTTTTAAGGTGATTAAATATTGATTTTCTTGTATTTTTAAGGTTATTAATTGAAAAGTGTTGTTTTTTTAACCAAATCAGTATGCTCTAAAATCTCATGTTTTTTGAGAGAATTACAAGCTTGTTAAGGTAATTAAAGCTTGATTTTGATTAAGGTTCGATCTTTTAGGTTATAGTTAAAAAAATAGTGTTCTTTATGCAAATCAGTATGCAATTTCCATTGTTACTACTAATGCTTGAACAATGGCGTAGCCATAAATTTTTTTCCTACGGGTTCAGAAAAATTTGAGGGACGGAGACCGATTGTTTCTCACTTAAATTTTGGTTTTCTACGGGTTCGATGACAAAATACACTAATATATAACACTAAAACAAAATTTTGCACGGGTCTGCCGAACCCGTTTTCCTAAAACTGCCTACGCCCCTGGGCTTGAACTTGAAATTATGAGCGAGTTGCAGAATTATTAAGGTGATTAAAGATTGATTTATATATTAACAAACTATGACGTGCAATAAAGTTTCGATTTTTAAGGTTATTAGTTAACAATAACTGTTCTTTAACCAAATAAGTACCCAATTTCCGTTGTTACTAAAAGTGGTTGAACTTGAAATCTAATGTTCTTTTTGAGAATTACAAGATTTGGTTAAAGATTTATTTTCTTGTTAGCAAACTATGAAGTGTGATAAAGTTTCGATTTTTAAGGTTATTAGTTAAAAAATAGTGGTGTTCTGTAATCAGATCAGAATGCAATTTCCGTTGTTACACTTGAGAAGTTGAATTTGAAACTTAGTTGTATCTATATGTCAGTCTTGTAACATTGATCACTCATTTCCAGTGACCAAATCTTTCAATGCTGAAAAATACCTAAAGAAAATAGGCCTTGGAAAGGAAGACTACCACTTCTGGAAACAAATAGGCAAAGCACTTTTATGCACATACACAGTGTTTGGTGCCATGTGGTTATACAATGAAACATCACCACTTGGTTGGTGGACATTAAAACCCGTACCCAAAGAAGAGAAAGAACTGGCTCATTTGTATCAACGGATCAACTACCCGTACCCTGGTGACGAGGAGGCCATGACTGAGTTCATAGCAAAAGGTGGTATGATTGGGACAATGGTGAGTGCCAAAGGGACCATAGACATGGACTCGGGTCCCATGAATTATCAGAAGCAGTTGCAGAAAGAGAAGTTTGATCAAGAAGCACTTAAGTTGTGGTTGAGGATGAAGAGTGAAGTTGTTCAAGAGCTTCAAGAGAAAGGGTATGATTTGGAGTGATTGTCAAGATTTGAAATTGTTGTTTCTAGTATAATAATGTTGGATCATGGATAATAGCTTGAATTTACTCTTGCGAAGACATGTAGGTGATTATTATCAGAATTTTATAAAGTTATACGGTTATGATACGTATGTTTTATTTCTTTTTTATGTTATTCCTCGCTTTGTTTAAAAAAATCACGAAAATAACCAATTTTCTAGTATAGCCACAAGGTCATAAACAAAAAAAATACTATTCCGAAGTATATATGTACATGGATTATATTCGCGAATGGTATTAATATTCAGGTATTGTGCTTTATCATTCTATACTCTTGAAAGATTCATAATTTTATCAAAAGAAAATGGAATCTAAGTTTGAGAATTTGGAGATAGCCTTAGTTTGCGTTGATCGTCATAAATACATAGTGGGAGTGTCGTGTATGCCTTGATCATCTTGCAAGCATCTTGTCATTTTCTCTACTCAAATAAACTACAATGGAACATCTATAATTTAATACTCGATAAATTCATAACCTCGATAAAATTAATAATTTGACCGGTCCCAACTTGAGACCAGTACAAAACTGGACCCTAGTTGATAAAATAATATTTTTTTAAAATTCCAATGTAAATATATTGGTCTCGCGAAACTATAAAGTAATAACTACTAATATATTCCAAAATTCTAAGATTATCTAGTAAAAAACGAATATATAGTCACTTGTTTTTTTAACTTCAAATTTATATTGAGTTCATCTTTAAATCTCTCCTTAAAAGTTGAGGAACTGTATTCTCGTATTGCAACAAAAAGTTGTGAAGAGTTGTTGTCGCTTGCAATGCTTCTTTCCGAGTTACCGATTTCAAAGATACTGAATCATCATCAACTTCATCATCAACCGGATTTTGAATAGTATCCATCATAATTTCTTTAATGCTTTGAACCTCGTAACATTCATTATTTTGACATGAATAATCCAACAACTCATTCACATCCATTTTGTGTTGATAATGCATTCTCGTAATCAAGTTCTCAAGCTCAAAAAAATGTCTTCTCCAGAATTTACATCGTTTAAATCATTTGAGCCGGTTGGATTAGCCGAACGAATTTTACAGTACATTTCTCCAAGTCGAGACAGCCAAATTGATGGCATCTAAAACATTAATCTTTTACTTGGAAGAAATGTCCAACTCATAACCTTTCAAAATTTTATGATAAAACTTTTACGGTAGTACATTTTTAAGGCTCTAATTATCCCAACATCACATGGTTGAATTTTTGAAGTCATGTTCGGCGGTAGAAAAAACAACTCAATGATTTGCAACCCTTTAAATAGATAAGTCATTAATTTATAGATATAACTAGTTTTTATCCCCCGTATTACGGGGGTTATTTTATATTATTTGTTTTTTAATATTTATCTATTTTTTGATTTTTTTATTTTTTTATTTTATGAAAGTTAATAATTAACTTATAGTTTGATATTAAATTGTTTCACAAATAAATGAGATGTTATAACCCGGTTTAAAATCTATATGAGTTTGATGAGATCCAAGACCCATTTTTTTTTACTATAAAATTAGTTTTTTAATTATAAATAGTATATATCTTTTATAAATAAATTATATATTTATTTTTAATATATTCCTACATTATAGGATTTTTGTATCAAATATTTGGTGAGATTATTTTTTAATTTAATGAGATGTTATAACCCGTTTAGGAATATCTGGGTTTGGTAAGACCCATACCCGTGAATTCGGGTCAAATGCATGAGAAGCCTCCATTTAAAAATCAAGCAAATCTGGTGACTCCAAAAAAGGGGGAGCGACCACATCACGACACGTAGGATTTTTATGTCTTCGTTTATATATATTATAGATAATATCTCTCTAAATTAATAAAATATCTCGGGTCCGAACATTATTAATTTATAAAGGTTCTACTGTATTTAGGGTATGTTTGGTATGTGGTAACTAAATGGATAAAAGAACGGATCCGACAAAATAACGGAATAGATGAGTGAACAAAATAGATCATTATTATTCCATTGTCATGTTTGGTTAACTAATGAGAATGGAATAATTCGTTATCTTATCATGTTTGGTAAGCATGAATGCAATACAAAAAAAAAAAACATTGCCTCAAAACAAGAACATTTATCAAAATAAAAAATAATAATGGCAGTGGTGGTGATCAAGTGGCGGTGTTTGCAACAATGGTGGTGTTGGCGGCTACAATACGGTGGTGGTTTTGATTGCAATCGCGGTGGTGGCGGAAGCAGTGGCGACAAAAGTGGTGGTGGCAGCGGTGTGGGAGGTTAGGCTGATGGTCGTGGTGGTGCGTAGGTGGTTTCGTATACAACGGTTGTGACGTCAACGATAGTACTGGTGGCGGCAGCAATGGCGATGATGGCGACGACCTGGAAGAGGTGGTCAAGTGATGGTATCGAGAAAGTAGGGTAAAAGAGATAATGGAATGAAAAAAAAAGTAGATGATGCAGAGAGATGCGTTTGATGTGACTAGAGGGAACAAGGGGACACCTTATGCAATCGGTTATTTCATTCCATTGACCAATCAAACACCTTTTTTTATTCATTCACTAGCTAACTTTATCCTGCTATCAAATCTATGTGCACCAAACGCTACCTTAGGATTTAGAAAATTACTATACAAAGGTGCATGTAGGTTATCTTACAAAATTATACTATACATATTAAGGGTGTGTTTGGAATTCTTTATTAAAACTTCTTATAACTTTTTAATAAGTTAATAGCTTATAAAAGTGTAACTTATTAACTTTTCGTCCTTACATCAAAATCAATCTCAAATGTCAAGTTAATAAATTATAGAGTTAATGGCCATTTTCGTCCCTGTGGTTTGCTACTTTCGTCACTTCGGTCCAAAATTTGTATTTTTGTCAATTTAGTCCTCACAGTTTTAATATTAGCCAATTACGTCCTATCCGTTTAACGGCATCCAGCTATGCCGTTAGTTCAAGGGTATTTTTGTCTTTCTCCTTTTTATTTTGAGTTATTGGTCATTTTCGTCCATACTTTTGCCAATTCAGTCCAAAGTTTGAAATTTTGTCAATTTAAGTCAATTTTTTTTTCTATAACCCTAGAGAGCATTATCCAATCCCAAAACAAGTCTGCATTTACTCTGTCGACAACAGTAATCATACCCCCTCCTCTCGTATTTAGTTTCTAGACGGTTCCTAAACTCTCCCCCATGGTGGAATTCAATGGTAAAGTGGTCAAAACAATTCTGTGAAACCGAATTGTACGGAAAAAACTAAAAATCGTTTCTTTGATGAATGCATAATATTTAGGGTTTAAAGATTAACATATCATAACGAAAATCTGGGTCTTAATCAGCTATTATACATTAATCAACAAAACAATTTTTAGTTTTTTCTGTCTAATTCGGTTTCAGGGAATTACCTTGACCACTTTACCATTGAATTCCATCATGGAGAAGATTTTAGGAAATGTCTGAGAAGAAGGAGCCGAGAAGAGGGTATCAGCAACAACTGGTTTTATTACGGGACAGCTCATAATGTTCATATCGATCTATTATGCGCCTCTGCATCTAGCACTGGGTAGACCTCATACAATAAATGTCCTAGCTCTACCGTATCTTTTGTTTCATTTCTTCTGCAATAATCACAAAAACTTCTTTTATTATGGATCTACTACCAGAAATTCAATGCGTAATCTCAGCATTCAATGTGTATTCCTGAATAATCTCATTTTTCAATTATTGAATCATTTCATTTTACCAAGTTCAATGTTAGCGAGATTAGTCAACATTTTTATGTTTCGATGCAACAGCAAGATTTTATTTTTAACAAGTAGTTTTGTTGGTTGGATACCTTTCAATTGGCTAGAATCCCTTACTTGAACGAAACTAGATCTTGTGGAATCATATTGAATATTTGACGATACATTCCGTATCTTCGGATCATCCTATAATATACAAAGACAAACTCGGAAACTAAATATAAGGGGGGGGGGTATGATTACTGTTGTCAACAGAATAAATGCATACCATTATTTGAGGTTGCTCGATGGTTTTGGGCTTGAATTATGCTCTTCAGGGTTATAAATAAAAAACATAAAAAATAAAAAAAACTGAATTAAACTGAACATTAAATTGACAAATTTTCAAACTTTGGACTGAATTGGCAAATATATCAAACCACAGGGACTAAAATGACCATTAACTAAAATTAAAAGGAGAAAGACAAAAATACCCATAAACTAACGGCATAGCTGGATGCCGTTAGACGGATGGGACGTAATTGGCTAATATTTAAAACTATGAGGACTAAATTGACAAAATAAAAAATTTTGGACTGAAGTGACAAAAATAGCAAACCACAGGGACGAAAATGACCATTAACACTAAATTATAAGTCAGTAAAAATAAATAATCCCAACCAACCATAAATATAAGTGTTGGTAGAGTGGCGCACACCACCTTTTCATTTTCAATTCATTAACTTTGATTAAGTTACACAATCGACCCCTAACACAGCTTTAATATGCAACCCTCAACTTTCATCCAGGCACACAATCAACCCCCTCCCCTTTTTGGGTATGTTACCCTCAAGTTTGATCAAGGTACACAATCAACTACCTAACCCCTTTTTAATACTTCCATTATTCATATGCTAACCCTCAAGTTTCATTAAGCAACAAAATCAACCCCATTATTTTTTAAATTACATATGGTAACCCTTGATTTTCATTAAATTACACAAACAAACCCACAAGTTTTAACATGGTAACCCAAGTTTTTATTTTGTAAGTTGTGTTTGTTAATACTTTTGCACTACTACATAACGTTTCTTAAATGTATGTTGCATCTAGTTTCTACTTATAATTAGCTGGATAGATACAGTGAGTGATAGTCTTTCTACATGTCTATAATGTACAAAGAAATGATGAATTTGATTGTTGTTTGCAAATCTAAGTTGAATGATATCTATAATAATTTACAAAGAAATGATGAATTTGTTTGTTGTTTGCAAATCATGTCAAATCATATTGGTGTACAAGAAGTTTGTGTTCATTGTTATGTTAACACAAGTAAGCAAGAAAATGTGGCAATGTTTTTTCATCTGTGACAATCCACAATTATAAGGTTGTCACCTTTCTCTGTGTGTGATTTAAATTATATGTAATATTATCTTTTATTAAAAAAGAGTATGACATCTTAACTAAAAAGACTAACATGCCCTCATATGTAGTGCACATGATGTAAAAAATGAATTCATTAGAGCTTTTCAAACAAAGTAATGAAAGTCAATTTAAAGGATCCAATCTATAATTTGGTAAACTATAAAAGGAAAAAAGTTGTAATTTAGTATATTGATAAACAATGAAGATAAAATACACAACTTTTGGGAAAAGAATGACCAAAAATGAAAAGCATACATGCTACAAGACCATTCATGCAATTAATATGAAAAAGTTGTGTAAATTACATAATCGTCTCTTTTTCTGTCTTTAGGCATAAAAAATTAAAGCTTTAGTCCCTATAGTTGATGGTCGGGTAAAAGTAGTGTTTAATATTATATTAATTGTTTAATTTTAGTTTAAATATTATGTGAACTTTGGTACTTCAAGTGTATTTATATGTTTCAGGGTACAAGACGCTAAGGATGCTTATTGGGGTGATTTACGCGCTTAGAACGAAGATGTAGAAGAGTCATAATGGTCGGCACGTTTCTCTATGCAGTAGATAAAAAGAAAACAAAAAGCATGTGTTAGGTCTCCCTTCGTGCGACGCGAAGGGAGTCTGTATAAGATCTTCGCGCGACGCGAAGCAAAGAAAGCAAAGGGCCGACTATTTGTCTTTCGCGCGACGCGAAGGACTTAGGCCACCTGTTCGAGCGACGCGAACAGGCTTCAGACGTGAAAAACAAACCTAATTTTAATATAATCAGTTTTCAGCCCGCATTCGACCCATCTTTCATTCCAGCAGTTAAAGAGAAGCCCTAGGACGATTTTCCAACATCCCGAAGCTTCCGGTTCGTCTTATTATCACATGCTTTCATCCTTTCATCAGATAAATGAGTAAATTTAATATGCCGATGTTAGGCTAAAACCATTGTATTCACTTTAGGCTAGGGTTTCGTGTAAACTAACTTTGATTAGATTCTATGTTTTGAATGAGTATGAACTTGATTGAATGTTCTTTAATCTTGTTTTACATTATGAGTTGATTGTTTAAACAGTCCGTGTTTTTTTATTATCAAACTTTGCGTCACTTTTCTGGTTGTGTTAGTCACATGTATGGTTAGCTCTTATGTCATTGAACCGGTAGTCGTTAGTCATTGCTTATAATTGATTTTCATACATTAAACTGGTAATAGGGTAAAATGGGGTTTAGTTGTGTCAACAATTCTGTTAGGGTATCGTTTGTCATCACAACCCAACTATTAGGTTTAGTGATTACTGTGTAATTAATTTCTATGAATATGTGATTTGTCAGTCATCATATTACATGAACCTGAAAGGAATCGTTTTCTCATTATTGTTTATAGTTCACTTAAAGTAATTGTGTATAATTAAACCATCTTTTACAAATCGCTTGACATCGCTTGTCCGTCCAATATAATAACTAATAATTATGAATTTTACTTGCACTTTACATTGATTCCCTGTGAAGACGACCTTACTTACCCGTACTAGTTATAGGTATAATACTTAATAAAATACTTGTTTATGATTAGGGCACGACATCTACATCAATTGTTCATTCCACATGCATAATTTCGTCGATGCCCATTAAACTATATAGTTAAATACATATAAAATTACCCTGCTACTCGTAATCTTAACGACCAATATTATCAAAATAATAACCCTACCCCACCCCATTTTGTCTATGTCGTGTATTCTGCTTCTCTAACCAACATCAATCATAAAAAAAACACTGTCAATAGTCCTGACGATTCACAACCTTCTTGTAATCCGACATTTAAAAGACGTGCACCCTTAAATCAATCAATGACTGTGATTGAGAGACTGGAACGAAACAGAAGCAACCATAACCAGAAACCGATGTCCCTCTACCTCTAAAGAACCCTCTGAATCGCTCAGTTACTCTTAAGTGTCGCCGTCTACTCCGTTTCCCAACGAAGGCCGAAACCACATCAAGGCATCAAAATCTAATTACTAAAACCCAAAAAAACTAACACACATCCATTTCAAGGACACAAAGTGTCCACGTTAAACAAACAGTAAGGACTATAGCCGTAATTTCTTATACGTAAGAACAAAAGCTAAAATTTCATCATATCACATATACGAAAACCGAAATTCCAAAAAAATTAAATAGTGGAGAGACTTGAAATAATATTTGTTCCAATTTTAACCCTAATAATTGTCTTCTTCTTCCTCCCCAAATTTTCATATCAATGAAAAAATGTTAATTCTTTTTCCTCCATAGTAATTTGTAAAAAAAAAAAGTGAAAATGAAGATCAAATACCTAAATTTTTAATCGCAGATTGTAGAATCAATTTGCATTGCATCAGAGGAAAGTTGAGAGCTGATTTGGAGAATTTGCCGCAAATTTGGTTGTTATTATTGTAAGGTGATTTACTCATTTAGATCTTCTTATACTAATTAATAATAATAATAATAATAGTTTTGTTATCTTTAATGTATCATCGGCGAAATAATCGGCGCTAATTGCATTTTTATTATTAATTTTGACGGAAACTGAAAATGAAATATGTGAAGGTGATGTTTTTGTACTTGTCAATGTTAGGTTTAGGTGAGTAAAATTATTTTTATTAATAATAGTTTTGTTATCTTTTATATGTTTATACTTTTTTAATAATAATAATAATAATAATAATAATAATAATAATAATTGACCTTTCTTTGAATGTACATGTTCTCTCTCACACAATATACTTTTCTTTTTTTTAGTAAATTGCGGTTTTCGTGTCTGTGTGGTTTGTTAAAAAAAATGCTATTTCAGATGTTATGTTTTATTATTCACACATGGAATGAAACTATTTATGGTTTAGGTGAGTAAAAGTAGACAGAGATGCCATGGTGGTTTAACACACTCAGAAAAAATGGCTACTTTTGTGATTTTCTCATTATCTTTTAACTGTCACAAATACATTTCTACTTTGGTTAAATAGTGGCTTCTAATATATGATGGTTCAATTTTATTTGTTACTTTGATACTATCTATTTTTAGATTATTGTTGAAATTTATGACAAAAATTCCCTGTTTTTTTTTTCCCTGTCAATGTGTGTGTGAGAATTGTATATCTGGTATGCTGCAACTCTGCAAGTTAATTTTTTTTCACCAAAAAAAAAATCGATTAAATTGGCGATTATAAAACAGTTTGAGAAAACAGTATCAACCTTCTTTTTAGACTCAACGTAAATTGATAGTTGACGAGGAGCTGATCCAAGAGTTGACAGACTCTTATTTGGATCGGTTACACAAAACGGCGCAGAAAAGGCCCACACTTCAAAAGGGCATAGCTTGGGTTGTGCTTGGAGTCATATAATGTGGCAAACAACCGTAGCCCCCGTAGGTGGTTTGGACCAACTGAAATTCTTTGAGCCCGATTTCGTCAATCTTTAATACTTTCCCTTTTTACCCTAAAACGCATAAATCATTTGGTAGCATAATTTATGGTTTTAGTTTCAAGTTTTGATTGTCAATTCGTAATTTCGAAAATTTGTCAAGTTTAGAAAATCCTATAAAAGGGCACCTTATTGTTTTGTTAAACTATTATGCTTTATCTAAAATTTTATTAAGAAATTATCTCCATGTTATTCTTGTTTTCGCTCTTCGTCACACGATTTCACACTTTTGGGCCTCTGTCCCTCTTTTTGCAGGAGTTTGTAGTCTGCATGTGCAGAATCATCCAAAACCGCACCCGAATCTCCTACCTGTAAGCAACTCTTAATGTTTCTTATTCATATTTATGCTGACATGATAGATTCCTAGTTTCATCTTGTTGTGAGGTATCTACTAACATTAATGCTTGCTTTGCATAACTATAATTTCTTTGCTTGCATGTTTGACAAAACCTTTATGCCTACTTCCGTTTTTTTATACTTCGTGTCATGCCATGTGTCGCATGACGTCTCACTTTCAAGTTGGCACAATTCTTGACCATGAGCATTATTACCTTTTAGTTGGTATGTGTCATCATCAGATTACCTAACTAGTTAGTTTAGTGTATCGTGAGGTTATCTCTCATCTCTTTCACGATTGGATGTAAATTTGCCAACATTGTTGGTTGATAATTTGCGCGTTCGTATGAATATGTTCTTCCTGTTTCTTTGAGATGACCAAAAACCGAAGATGGATAGAGGAAGAATCCACAAGTATTTTTGTTCATTCAGATTGCCAAAAATGAAGATTAATATAGAGAGGCTCAACATTTATTTAGAACTAGCTTGTCTTATTTTGCAAATTATTACTGCCATCCTCTAATCATAATTCTTCTGCTGTAAATATTTATATCTACTCATCTAACTCAATGTTCATTGTTGTCTATGCACCCTTCTGTTTTTATATTCAAGCTCTATATTATTTTGTTTCTACATTTATTTCATCTATTCAATTTCTAAAACTGATAAATAGGTGAAATTATTAACACAATCATGAAGAAGCCGAAACAGGTTGAGAAGATAGACCACTTAAGTTATGAACAGAAATATGCAGTCCCTGTAGGACCGCGGTTTCAAGCTGACGTGGCAGAGTGGAAGGGCCCACCTCAAAGGAAATACCCTCACAAAACTCTCAACTCTTCAAAATGGTTAGGGACTGTAATCTGGTCAAACAATGACATAGCCACCCGAGAGACCGAAAGGGGTGCGATTGGGCGAGGGAGACCTGATCATTGTAATTGCCACATCGCTGGATCGGTCCTATGTGTAAAGCGCCACATCAGCGAGAAAACCTTTTTTCTCGAAAAAGATCTGGGACCCCGCTTTCCGGATTTGGAAGTTTGACGAGATGGGAGAAGTTGTTGCAAACGTATGGAAGCAGTCAGAGCAGCAGAAGTTAGCACGCGTTTTGAAAAATATTTCAAAACCGAAATACAAAGGTAATAGTTTTATAAAACTTGCACTGGAGTGTTTTCCATCAAAGTCGGTTAAAGCCATAGCCGGTTATTACTTTAACGTATACGTTCCTAGAAAAATAAGCGTGAAAACCAGGTCCGGACGTACGTCAGTAAACACGGACGATGAAGAGGAGGAAACGGGCCCTTGTTCCAAAGGGCCACGAAAGAGGGCTCGGGTTGATGGTGTGGGGCCCGCTTCTAAAAGTTTGAACATAGGATACCTAACGGGACGAAGATGACCTGGCATCAGAGTCTTTTTAAGTTCAGTTCTTACTGGTTATCTTTTCCTTCTCTTGTTTTCTTAATGTCAGTATCTATCCCCCAACTAAAGTCATATATAGGGGAATCCATATGGAAGCAGTTTTCCCTTAGAACCACAAATCCAGCTTCATATCATAGTCTTGAATCTTGCTTGTTATGCCCAATAATAATGGGACTAGATTTGTTTTATAACTTCATAGGTGAGGTTGCTCATGCCTGGTGTTTTGGCTAACTATGCAGTCTATGCCCCATAATGTGACTAGAGGTGCACATTTTTTTTATTCCCAAAACCGAGCTTGTTTCGGTTTTAGTCAATAATGGTCAAACCCGATTAGGGTGAAATTGATTCGGTTTAAAACCGGTCTGGTTTGAAACCAGATTGTGAAGTGGAAAACCCTGACATATTAGAACTGGTTTCGATCGGTTTGGAATTAATTTTTAATATAAAATTTTAATTAAAGAATTTAAACATGATGCAAAGTTTTAAAACATCATCAATGTCGTTTTTATAAATTTGGAAATTAAGAGCATGTTTGTGATTGAGTTTGAAAACAACTTGTTGACTTATTGGCTTTAAAAAATAAACATTTTAAAAAGAGGGCAATTGCATATTTCCCACTTTAAAACTTTTAAAATGCATATATACCCATTTTGCATATTTCCCCTCCTTAATTTCAAAATTGGCAATTTTACCCATTTTGATTTATTTTAATTAAAAATAGTTTATGTAATGACTATTTTCCTTTGTTTTAGTATGCTTTCAACAAAAACCTAATCCCCCACCCTCAGACTAAAAAAACTTAACCCCATCCACCGGCTAAAAAAACCAAACCCCTAAAAATCTAACCCTAAAAGCTAAACTAAACCCAAAAGCTAAACATGAATGTTACACCAAGATTTTATTTATCTTTTGCAACAAGGGATGCTAGGTAAACATTTTGTGTTTTATACTTTTTTAAGTTTACGTTTATTTTTGTTTTATGATTTTTTTAATTATTTTTTTTTGTGATTTTTTGGAGTGGTTCAAAATCAGAGAAGTTAGGAAAGGGTAGTTTTGTCAATATAATTTTTTTATTAAAGGATGGTGAAATATGCAAATTGAATGTTTTGGTTGGGTAAATATGTAATGAGGCGGGATCCGGTACAAATAAAATTAACATACTAAACTACAAATGGGTAATTACAGTTTTGAACTAGAGTAATTATGTTACATGTTATAAAAAATAATACAAAATAATAATAATTACTTTAGTACAAAAGTTATAGTGTAATAATAATTATTAATAGTGTTACATTAATTACTCTAGTTATTTGTACATTTATCACATAAGTTGGTTGTGGCTCAATGATAGAGCACTCACTTTACAAGTGAGAGGTAGGGGGATCAAACCTCACTACCACCAACTTATATGGGAGATATGAGGGATGACCCTGGCTTGCCAGGGTTCGAGTCCTGATCTCACCCGATTTTATCGGCTCCTCGCTGTCGTGCCGTTTGGCGAGCGTGGGGGTCGGGTTTTATCCGGTGAATCCCTCAACAGGTGGACCGCTAGGGGCTCCGTCCGTCCGGAGTAGTGGCTGGCTCGGGCTACCTTTAGCCAATGGGGGCTACGTACGGGGTACTCGGCGTTACTTAGTTGGCCGTTCAAAAAAAATTGTACACTTATCACGATAAAAGTCATTTGTATTTAATCCAAACTCATATGCAATTAAACATGGTTTAGAGGTGGAAATATGCAATTGATCCTTTTAAAAAAGTTAAGATTTATGGCTTTTAGAAAAACATCTTTTTAACCTTATCAAATAACGATAATAAAAGGTATTTTTGTAATTGCTAAACATTTTTTTAACTTATTGGTTTTTTTAAACACATTACATTAATAAGCTTGAGTTTTTTATTTGTCACTAGCTTTATAACCCGCGTGATTCACGCAAAGCTCAAAAGAAATACAATTAAAATATAGATATTAAATGGTTAAATTAAAAAAACCTATATTTTATCAAATTAAATGTTTAAAAAGTTCAAATTATGTTTTCTAATGGAACATTCATACGAATACGTGGTGTATTCCTGCACAATTTCTTCATTCGTTCATTAATTTTTACCAGATTCATCTCTTACACTGAAAAGTGTTTATAAATTGATTTAATAAAAAAAGGTAGATATGATTTCATTAAAGATATAAATATTTTTATTATACTGACAAATATACCTGCATATTTTTAATCTCTAAAATTTAGGTAGTTATTTGATTAAGTGATGAATTGATATGTTTTAATTATTGTGACATAAATAAGTTTTAATTAAAAACAGAGATATAGTTTGAGCGGGAAATTTTGGCAAATAATGAATCTCTAAGGTGATATGTGTCCACATTTGTTTTATTTTATTAGAGTAAGCATATGATTGCTATATGTTGACTCTTTGCCAGGGTTGTTTTGTAATTCTATTTCGATTCCAAACACATTCCTGGTTTCCATCCTTATCCCTAAAATTTAAGGAAATTATCCATAAAAACATTTCTAGCCCCTCTCTAATCCTCATCTTTATAATTACACTAAGGTGTTGTTTGTTTTTTTTAGAGGTAAAATGTTTGCAGTCTGCGGACTACATCTGTAGCAAAAGAGGTGGACCAAACCTCTGTAGCCTGCAACAAGAAGACTGTTTGTTTTTTAATGTATGCAGACTGCTAAAATCAACTAAAATTTAAATAAACTGAAACTTAAATAAAAAAAGGTCTTCAACATCAAAATTTTAATAATAGTCAACAACATTGATATAATATTCATAATACCACAAACATTTTTTTAAATCATTAGTTCCGTACTTTGCATTAACTACTCAGCAATTTCATCTCGTAACTGAGTCATATATTCCCGATCTGATGCAGTGTCAAGTGCTTTAAACTCGTCTTCATCAGCATCAATGTGTCCACGACTATTTCCAAGCGACACATCGGGTTGATCGTATTGTGTAAACAACTCATCGTCCAAACCCTGTTTCCTAATAAAATTATGTAGCGCGAAACATGCAACGGTAACGTTCCTTTGTGTTTCCAATGGAAATGGTGCCATCCTCTTCAATTTAGGGAATCTTGCTTTCAAAACACCAAAAGCACGCTCAATGACGTTTCGAAGTTTTGCATGTGCATGATTAAATTTTTCTTTATTGGTTAACGCACGTCTCCGACGAAAATCTCCAAGCCAATACCTCACATTATGATATGGAGCCATAAATCCTCGTATGTGCATACGCGGCATCACAAAGATAGTATTTCTCTATAAATATTTACAATTAATTACAATATTAAACTAACATAAAAATAATTAACAAACAATAAACATACATGATGGTGGAAATGGGAATTGTAAATGTGGATCTGATAATGCCTCTGATAATATTCTAGAATCATGTGCTACCATCTCCCACCCGGCCACATGGAACATGAAAATCATGTTAAAATCACAAATTGCTAATACGTTTTGGTAACAGTCACCCTTTACCCTTCCTCTACATAAATCTTGTTGCCTATTAGGAACAACATCATTTATCAAGGTCCCATCTAGTGCACCAACCCCACCTTTAAAAATCTTTCGTAGCCTCTTGTTATGTCCCGGAATGTTTGGATTCGGATTGTAAGAAGTTGGTACTATCATATCTTTGGCGAAAAGCATAATTTTATCCAACAATTCATAAAAAAATTTATGAATTGTTTAAATTTATGAATTGTTTGCTTTGAGTGTTGAAATCTACGCTTGATAACCACATAACATTGATTATGGTCAATTATCATAAAAAAACATAGCCATCTTCTCCTCAACCGAAACATGTTTACTATCCTTTAACGAATAATTTGTTCTAAAATGTGCACATAGTCGGACTAATGATTCACGGGACATACATAGCAATTCAATGCATTGTTTGGGATTTCCTTGCAATAGCTATAACGTGTATTTATGTCTCGTCATTTCCAAATAATTGTCTCGCTTTCGTTTCAAACCCATCTTCCAAAAAAAAGGGGACATACAAGTACATAACAACTGCTAGAAGTATTTTCTCGTCATTATTCATTATGAACATTTTAATAAAACATAAACAATCATTAAACATAGCCATAAAAAAACCATTATCATAGAAAAAAAACATACAATGTGTTCAATATAACCAAAAAGCATACACTGTTTTCAACATAACCAAAAAAGCACACAATGTTTTCAACATAACTAAAACAAATAATGTTTTCAACAAAAAAAAACATACACCAAAAGCAAATAATGTTTTCAACAAAACCCATGTTCTTCACTACTTCATAAGTCTTAAATTTTTAGTCGTCATCTCGATCCACTCTTTTAACACGTCGGGAATACTTGGCAATGCCATCCACGCCTCTCTCATGTTTGAGGACACTTCAAAAATATTAAAAGCAATTAAAAATAGAGGGTCTCTCGGCTCTAACCCAACCAAATTTAACTTCTCAGAATATTCAATAACTGTTGTAACTGTTGGGCGTTTTTTTGGAGGTTTTTCTCTAGCCAAATGTCGCAAAGCATTTTGCATTTCAAGTGCTAAATCCTCAAGAGTGACAGATGATAATGATTTTGAGGTTTTAGCCCTTTTGGGGGTAGGCTCGGGAGTATGCTCGGTAGTAGGCCCGATGGTAGGATTAGTGTCGGCATCATCTTCTGTGTCGCGAAAAATGTTGTCCATAATCATAAGTGGTTGGACCGGTTGGAGCCGATGACAAGAGGATGATCCAACAACTGATGTTTGGGTTAAGGTCCACTTGTGATTCCCAGTGGCAGTATTACCATCAAACAGTTGTGCACAAAGTTCGGGAAATGCTAATGGAGTTGTTTTTAATGATGCAGCTTTCGGGTGCCCCTAAAAAATAATGGTAGATCTTAAAAAATAAACTAGGGGTGGACCTTAAGGTAGAGGTAGATGTTAAAAAATAAAAATATATGAACATACATTCTTAAATTCTTCCCATTCTTCGTTCGTTAATGTAAAGGTATTTGTTTGAGGATTGTATATGTTGCCAATTTTGTTTTTCAAATACACCCATCCTACGTATTTGGCTTTAAGATTATCATAAGCGTTTTTCGCTTGTTTTTGAGTCAAATCCAACCCAAACTTTTCCTTAAGAACACTTCTTAACTTAACCCATGAGTCTTTGTGTAAACTCAACCCTTTTCTACACACTGTGTTTATCTCTTCAATGCAAGTTTCTAATAAACATTTTAGATGCTCAGTCGACCATTGTTGTTTCACTCCCATTTTTATAATCAACTAACAAGAAACAACAATTCTATTAAAACAACAATTCATCGAACCTAAACTTTCTACAAACTTTATTCAACAACAAACTAATAACAATATTCATCAAACCTAAACTTTTTACAAACTAACAAAATTAACAAAAAACTTTAACAATTAACAAAAAACTACAAACTTTATTCAACAATAAACTAATAATTATAATAATATTCATCGAACCTAAACTTTCTACAAACTTTATTCAACAACAAACTAATAACAATATTCATCAAACCTAAACTTTCTACAAACTAATAACAATCTAACAAAAATCTTTAACAATTAACAAAAAACTACAAACTTTATTCAACAACAAACTAATAACAATATTTATGAATAAGCCCAATAGTATCTATTGATGTGGTCTAAATTATACATTTAATTTATAAATATTTCCTACACTTTTGGGTTCATTTTGTTTAATATTACTCCTAAGTGATTTATATGTGGGTTATAATGATTTGAAGAGACAACGAGCTAATAGGGAGTACTTATTCTAAACTTTTGACCAAATGAATACTCGTATAGATTTAATATAATATTATACATTGGGTTTCAAAAATATCATGTGCTTAATATTAATTATACTGTTGATAGATTGATTCAAATATGTTACGGGTTTTAAAATGTATGATTAGTATCTCTTAAAGTGAAATTAAATGGCAAACTAAATGAGATATTAATTCAATTTTATATCATGTTACGTAGGTGCAAAGAAAGAAGATTATGCCATGCATCAGATTCTTTTTTCACATGGGCTCCAGTAAATAAATTTTAAATGAAAATAAAAACATGATGGCCCTGTGATGGAACCCTACAAAGTAGAGGTGCACAAATCGGTTTTTTTGAAAAAACCGGTTCGGTTTTTAACCGGACCGGTTTTTTTTATCCAGAAAAAAACCGGTTCGGTTAATAACCGGACCGGTTATTAACCGGTTATTATTGCTGAAAACTCAAACCGGCCAAACCGGTTTGGACCGGTTTAGAAACCGGTTAGAACCGGTTATTAAACCGGTTTTTTTATAACCGGTTTTTAAAAACCGGTCTAACCGGTTAACCGGTTTTTTTTTTTTTTTTTTTTTTTTTTTTGCTTTAGGGTTTAGGGTTTCGTTGTTAGCATTCTTTGCTTGGAAGATTAAAAACACATAACTTTCATTTATAGCTTTTACATTAAAAATACAAACATTAAATCGTTATCGCATATTCGTAACTCAAAAATACAAACATTAAAGAATGCTTAGACACGATTACATTAACAAGTTGATGTTTGTTACTCATTTTCTTCGCTACCCGATCCCGAGCTATTCCTTAGGTAATCGTCGTACGCGGCTTCTTCATCGGTCATTGGTTGAGTGTGTCCTTGATTGACCTCGTCTTCATACAAGGCCGCCTCATAGTCCATTTCCCCCTCGAGTGAGCGTTGATGTTGTGCCCTGTCTAAAGAGTCCAAGTAATCCTTGTAGCAAATCGACATCTCTACAGCTGGTGGAGTGAGTCGAGTCCTCCTAATCGATATAACCCTGCCAGAAACAGAAAAAGCAGACTCCGAAGCTACCGTGGAAGCTTGGACCGTTAGTAAATCTTTGGCCATGGCGGCGAGGATCGGAAACTCATCCTCCTTACCTCTCCACCAAGCCAGCAAATCAAGACTTCTAAATTCATCCGGAGTCATGTGTTTCACAAAGTTGGTACCACCATACCTTCCAAGTTCACTGCTTGGGGTGTTTACCCTTTGACGTTTACCGGCGTCTTCCCAAATCATGTAGTACATCCCCATTTCAAGGTCGGTTTGGGATTGGGATTGGGCAACAGCTCTTAACGAGTCATGAATTTGGGAAGACGACCCGTATCTTGTAAGGTAAACATCATACATGTTTGCCAAGGTGGTGTTGAAATCATTCTTTAAAGTTTGGCTATAATAGGGGTTTTGATCGTCGTTTAACCCTAGCTCATCACAAATTTTTTCTATTAAAGCTTCAACACCACCAACATTGATGCAAGGGTTTAACGCAGCAGCACAGGTCAAAACAGCGGGTAGTTCTTGAAAATATTTTTTAAATTTTTCTTTCATTTTTACACCCATATCAAAATAAGGTGCACCCCTACAATGAAGGTCACTCAACTTTGTGCACATGACAGCAATTTTTGGTAAAGCAATGGGGCTTGTTGGATAGTAAACCCCGGATAAACTACTTGTGCAAGATTTAAAAATTTGAAGAACCTCCGTAACGATCTCAATCAATAACCAGTTTCTAGGATCGTACGGTGCACATTTACCCCTATTTGACAAAATTTGATGAAACGCAATTAACGATTGTTTTTGTTGGATGGCTTTCTCAAACATTTCACAAGTCGAGTTCCATCTTGTTGGACAATCCCAATTAGGCCCCAACCATTGACAGTTAGCTTCTTCACAAAATTTTTTGTATCTTGAAAATGTTGAATTGTTGCTAAAAACATCTCGTAACATTCTTTTAAAATTGTTTCTTTGCGTTTCGATCACGTTTAACCCATCTTGCACGGCCAAGTTGATAATATGTGCAATGCATCGGCTATGAAAAAACGCTCCATCACAGATAGGTTTATACTTTAATTTTAAATGGCCAACCGCGGCCGTATTGTTGGACGCGTTATCAAACGATATTGAAAAGATTTTATCTTCAATCTTGTATTGTCGAATGACTTTATCCAAGAGTTTAAAAATATTTCTACCCGTGTGCGGGTAATCAAACAATTGAAACGCAACGGTTCGTTTCATCATTTGCCACGACCGGGGGTCAACCCAATGAGCCGTCACACAAATGTATGAGTCGGGCGAACCATTAGGTACCGACCACACATCCGTGGTTAAGTTCACACCAGTTTGTAAGTTTGAAAAGTATGAAATTAGTTCGGATTTAGCGTTTTTCCATGCTTTAAGCATATCTCTTCTAAGGGTCGAACGACTTACGTGTTGGTAGCGTGGTTGAACATACGTTTGCATCATCTGCGTGAATTGAGGGTTGTCGAAGTGGTTGAAAGGAAGTGATTGTTGAATCACAAAGTTGCCAAACTGTTGACGTACCGCTTCAAGGTCGTACGTAAACACCGTTCCTTGATTCGTCATCTCCGGCTGCGAACTACTTCCGGATTCGTCCTTCAAGACCTTGCAAGAGGGCTTTTCTACATGAGCTCTTAAACTGGAGTTTGCTTCTTTGTTATAAAACTTCAAACAATGTTTGCATCTAGCTTTTTGGGTTCCGTTAGACATTTCGCATAGGTCGAAATGTTGCCAAATATCTTGGTTTCGTTTCGTGGGGATGACCCGAACGACGGTTTCTCCCGTGTTCGAGGCACCCATGTTGACCGATGAAGCAGCACTTTGGGAGGCCATGATAATCGACTACGAATTAAGAGTGGTATACTCGAGTATGAAATAAACGACTACGAAAGAAGAGCGTTTGGAGTTGTATAATCGCGTATGAAATAAACGTTTAGAGCTTTTGGAGTTGTATAATCAAGTGTGATCTAACCAATACCCAACCTAAACTATATATAGATGTTTGTGGGGGTAAAATGGTAAAAAAACCAAAAAAAAACGGCTAAAAAACGGTCAAAAACACAAAAAAAACGGCTATAAGGCCGTTTGGTAACGTTCGAAAACCGGTTAAACCGGTTAACCGGTTATTAAAAAACCGGTTAACCGGTTTTTTTTATAACGGTAATAACCGGTTATTTTAAAAACCGGTTAACCGGTTTTTTAATAACCGGTTATTAAAAAAAACCGGTTTTTTTTATAACCGGTTATAAAACCGGTTTTTGGTCCAAAACTTATAACCGATACGTAAACCGGTTACGTAAACCGGTCAAACCGGTTTTTAAAAAAACCGGTTTTTAAAAAACCGGTTTTCGGTTAAACCGGCCAAACCGGTTCCGTAACCGGTTTTTTTGACCACCTCTACTACAAAGAAAAGAATATAAGAAAGATTATTATTATTATTGTTATATGTGTGGTTAGGCCCTACGCGAGAGTTGAGACAAAGTCAGAGAGAGAGCAGCCGCCACTTTGGTGATTGAATTGAAACAGGAGAGAGAGCCGTAAGTTGCAACAACACATTATTGGTGTTGTTATTACCACGTGAGCAGGAGGCAACCACAAGGCACAACATTATTATTATTCTTTTGGAGTTTTACGTGAGAAGTGCACAGAAGCAATAAGCAACAAGAATATTATTATTTTGAAGCTAGTGTTTATCTGAGCAAGAGGAAAAAAGAAGCGGTTTTGTGTTCGGGTTCACGTCTACTTCAAAATTGGTTTGATTTTATTATCTTTATTATGAACTCCATTATTGAATTTATTTATTTTATTGTTTTGAACATGGTTATTGGCTAAACACTTTTAGTTATCTAGGCTTGTGATGATGTTTTGTTGATTTTTTTGGACTTGTCGGTTTCGGGTTTTGTTTACGGGATTTTGATTAATAAAAAGTTTTGATTAGTTTTATTGGATGTGTCTCATGCGTATTTACTTTTGATTTGTGTCTAAATGAATGTTTCACATGTTACTTGATTGAATGTCTTTCGATTATATGTTGCATGTTAGGTTGTTGACTGTGTGTTTCCAACTTGTTTATGGTTTATTGAGCTCATTCGCCATAGAAACTGATTTTTGGCATTTAATTAGAAGTTTATATTTTTACCTACTTAAATATCCGACGGGTGATAAGTTGTCTGGTTTGTCCGCGTTGTTAGGGTTTTAGGTTAAATTATCTGACAGGAGGTTTGCCTATTTTTGCCTTAATTCCACTGTTTACACGTGTCTTTTAGACTGTTCATAAACCACCCCGTGTACTTAGGTGCATTGAGATAGCGAAACTGACGGGTTAGCTATTTTCTAGGGTAATTAATCATAGTTGGTGAACTGACAGGTGAACCAATAATCTAGTGTTTTTACATGATCTCTAGGATTTCCTTTTAAGTGACATCTTGAGAGTGGTTAGGGATTCATTAGGTTTCTTAGAGCTTCATATCTTTAGATTCCCGATTCCCATAGCATTTTCCCGTAACCGATAAAAGCCTGAGTCGTCACAATTCGGATTCCTTGCCTAGGTAACTCTTGCTCTCATTTGAATTTGTTAAAGTTTTATTCGGTTATTTAATTTTCTGGTTTACTTTAATCTAATTAAGTAATTAGTTTAATTAATTATTTTTTATAAAATAAAATAAATAAAAATCCAAAAATAATATTTTCTTAATTATTACTTTAAATTAGCTTTTAGAACTAGTCTCGTTAATTTAATAAGTGTCTCTAGGGTTCGATATTCCCGGTCTTCCCATAGCTATTCTACACCCGATAGGTTCACTTTCCTGTTGCTAGTGGTTTGGTTTAGGGTATTCTAGGTTTTTATTATTCGTTCTGCTTGGTCATTATTTGCTAAATTTTTATATACCACTTTACGCACATCATCTATCACCTCCAAACCCAGCTAGAATATAAGCAATCCAGTTAGCATTTTAGATATAACCAAACAACCAAACTGTTTCATGTATAACCAAACTTCCTTATACTCTGCCAACCAACTTTGATTAAAATCACATAACCACCCAACTCAGCCCTATTAAAATCACTTATGAAATTAAAACAAAAGGTAATTAGATTATAGCAATGGTGGGTTGATTTCAAACTGATTCAAATCACACAAGTAAAAAATAAAAAAGGAAACTATAACCATTAGAGGGAGAAGCAAACCTGTAGGGGCGATTCAAATTTTGAGACCGACGGAGGCTGTTTGTTGGAGAGAGAGAGAGGCCGACGACGGTTCAGGTGGAGGAGTAGAGGCCGTCAACGGCGGCGACGATTCTAGAGGAGGAGAGCTAGGGTTGGAGAGGAGAAGAAGAAAGCTAGGGTTGGAGAGGAGAGAACATTTTTTTTGTTATGTCTGATGAATGAAAAAATAAGAAAAGAGGATAATAGGTTAGAAGTCATAGGTGCAAGTCTTCTAGGAGAAGAGGACGCGTAGACTTTTTTAAATGAAATGTCTTCTAAAAAACAAACACACTGTAGAGCACAACGTCCGCTCGGCGCAGACAAAAGAGGTGGGGTAGCGCTTTTAATGAAAAACAAACCACCTAAGTGGGTGTTTGAGTGAGCTTCTTAAATTTGTTTAATTTGCTTTTTGAAAAGCAAAAACGCTTTTGAAAAACTTCAACTTGAAGCTTTTGAATGAGTTTTGTCAAATACCTTTTGCTTTTCAAAAAGCAAATAAGTAAATAAGCAAGATTTATAAGCTCACTCAAACATCCCCTAAAACAATGCATTTCTCTCATTTTCAATTAAATAATATTTTTTGTACATTTATTGTCACAGCCCCCGACCCCTATATCCTGGGAGGGAAGCCGTGAACATTGATTGGTGGTATTGGTGTTTATTAAATTATTTTGCAGCGGAATATTTCATCAGAATCGTAGTTAGAAAAAAAATGACCAGAGTTATAAAAACACCATGTTTATTTTTATTATAAACTGGGAATTTAACCCATTTTGATACAAACATAAACTTTATAGGGATAAACCCTAATTTACAAAACACGTTTCTTTATTCTGGTAACAAGCCACTTATTTAAGCTGGAAGCCCGTAGACATCATTCCTTTGTCTCTAACAAGTCACCTGAAACATGTTTAAAATATTTGATCAGCAAGAAATACTTGTGAGTACATTCATTTGTAACTGACACATTTTACATTTACAGCATTAAGATGTTTTTTCACCTGCCTGCTTACAAATTACCGAAAGGTACTTGTCACTCGTCTGTATCTATGACTGTGTTCATATTACTTATTGGCTAACATTTGTCCAATAAGTAACGTGTAATAGCCCAGTAGGCAAGCATTGCATACAAAACCCCACAATACCAGTAGTAACTATCCCGTAAGTCTACATAGACTTAATCACTGTAATGTATTTAAAATACTTTAAAAATATATTTGAAACAATTTAGACCATCTGTCATGAGTTTTATAGGTTTTGAAATCATCATGACAGTGTAGGAAAAACAGTTGTCTCACGCAAATGTGAGTTGTACTAAAACTCGAATGTCTCACCTTACAGGTTTACAATTAAAGAAAACGTCTCTTGGTATCAAGCACCTAGGATAAACAAAATTAGTATAAAACCAATAATCATAACGATAATCACGAGAGTAGAAACTTTACACGATGGCACAATGTATTACCTTAATAGGCAGAGCTTTCGGATTCGTGTATATTTCTTTCGATCGGATAGGATATCGTTACCATAACTCGGGTATTATACTCTTAATATATAATTATATGTGTGTGAATTCATAGAGAAAAGAAAATTTTGTGCGAGATTGAATGTCCCGTTCTCAATCTATTTATAGCTGATTTTGGACCCCATCGCGATACGCAATGGCCATACACAACGGGCGTCGCGTATCGCGAAGAATCTCGTAGCTTGGCGTAGTCCGCCCTAGGCATGCTACGTGGCACGCCACGTGGCATGCAACGTGTCACGTCTGCGTAACTTCCATGTCGCGATACGCGATGTGTTACTTTGGGAATCCATCGCGTATCGCTATGCCGCCAAGTTTCTGGATAATATTACACGTCATCGCGCTACGCGATGATGCTAACCCAAAACCATCGCGTATCGCGATGGAAGGATTATTAAAAAACTTAATTTTCCACAAAATTACTAAGGCGGCCCTTAAGCGGCTCGCGGCGATGCAAGCGTGAAGTGCAAAGTGCACCATTAAAGCGCCACATTGCGCCCATCGCACTTCGCCTGACCCGTGCCCGTGCCGTGCGCGTTTGGGTGCTTCGCACCCTCCGCTAGGACCACTGGGTGTGATATGTCTTATAAGAACATTAACATATGAGTTTTCCTTCTTATAAAGAGCTCACTAGTTTTGTAATTTAGCGATGTGGGACAAGGACTTACAATCCTATTTATACCATGGTGGATGCTTCTCATTTTCTTTTCTCCACCAATGTGGGATGGAATTTTCTCTCCTTTCATTTTTTCTTTAATTTATTTTTGTGGTTTGTTATATTTATCTATATCTATACTATATATAAAGCATAACTCATGGGCAAATTAAGACACTTAGATTTTAAGTAATTTACAACTTAATTAACAAATTGTACAACTTACATAGCATATGGAAGAAGGGCAAAATAGTAAAATTTAATTATTTAAACAGTGTTACAATATTGTCCCTTCAACTTTAATTAACTTTTGTAAAAATTTAAGTAATAGTTACAACTTTGGTCCTTTAGCTTTTAAATATATATTCTTTTTAATTTCACATTTAACCAACTTCCACCCACGACTTTTAAACGGTCATACTTTTTTCGTAGGCTAATATTTAAAAAAAAAACCGGCACCATAAAAACGAAAATTTTATTCTCTTTAATTTGAGTATGATATCTCCTTAGTTTTTTTAGTTAAAAAAATAACATTTACACAGCGGTGTTTGCGGCCTGGTTTTGATGATTTTTAAATAAACAATTAGTAGTAGTTTATGATCATGTAAACCGAAACATAACCGCTAAATATTGAAACCAAACATTATCAACTGTCTGTGTTCCCGCTGCATCGCGCGGGCACCCGTCTAGTCATTACAGTTTATATCTCCTCTACTCATAACCAATTTCAACAAGTATTAAAAATAAATTGGGGCAAACGAACTCTCTTTAAATTTACAAAAAAATCACTATATTTTCTCTCTCATCTATTCACAGTCACTCAGAGCATTCTCATCTCCTCTCTTCCCCTATCTTCAAATCCAAAATTATATTAAAAGTCATTACATTTTCTCTCTCATTCTCAATTAGATAATAATTTTTTAGATTTTTATCATTCAATTTTCTTTCTCATTCACTCACAACCACTTTTAAAATATATTAAAAAAATGACAAAATGGCAAATGTAACATCCTAAAATTTATAATGTTGAATAAAGAAAGTTACGTTTAGTGATTTCCGCGTTATTAATTAATTAATATCGAGTAAAGAACGGATCATGGATTTAGATTAATTGAGATGGGTTAAATGAGAATGGGCTTTAGGTCCATGGGCTTTAAGGGATATAAATATCCCCTAAACCAACCTAAAACCCTAAACCCTCATTTCATTTCCATCATAATCTCTACACACTCCAAAACACACACACACCACACACCGCCATATACGGCCGGCGGCCGAGGGAGAGAAACGAGCAAGATCCGAGAGAGAGTAAACGATTAGTTGTGATTAAACAAGTTAAACGAGATCCAAACGAGCACAAAAGGTATGTTCTTGACCTTTAAAGTTTATGTTTTATTGAATGTCCTTAAGCTTAAAGATCCAAGCTTTATAGTATATACGGGATATATATACGAACGAAATGGTTAGGGAACGTTAGTGGGTGATGTCGAACCATAACAAGGGTATTAAAATCGCCAAAATGCTTGATAAAAACCAAACCCGTAGCTGAACTGGGCAACTTCGCCTACGACCTGGGCAACTTTGCCTGCAAACTGGTAACTTCGCCTTCAAAGCTTAACTTCGCCTTCAAAGCTTAACTTCGCCTTCAAAGCTTAACTTCGCCTTCAAAGCTTAACTTCGCCTACGGCCAAGTTCGCCTAGCTGGTAACTTCGCCTAAAGCTAAGTTCGCCTAGCTGGTAACTTCGCCTAAAGCTAAGTTCGCCTAAGGTTGAACTTCGCCTAAAGCTAAGTTCGCCTAAGGTTTAACTTCGCCTAAAGCTAAGTTCGCCAAAGGTTTAACTTCGCCTAAAGCTAAGTTCGCCTAAGGTTTAACTTCGCCTAAAGCTAAGTTCGCCTAAGGTTTAACTTCGCCTAAAGCTAAGTTCGCCTAAGGTTTAACTTCGCCTAAAGCTAAGTTCTCCTAAGGTTTAACTTCGCCTAAAGTCAAGTTCGATTAGAAAATAAATTAAAAATCTAATGGAAAATGTGTTAAGACAGTTAATGTAAATAAAATTTTTCCAAGCTGACCTGGCAGCTCGACCCCAGCCAGGGGCTCTGCCCCTTGGACTCTGCTAGGGGCTGCCGCCCCTAGACCCCGCTGCCAGGGGCGCTGCCCCCGGACCCCCGTTCGTTGTGGGTTGTATAAAGATAGAAATACAACATGAGTAGTAGTTAATTGATACATGTAAATATTATACAGTTAGCCGTGCACAGCTCAAGAAGGGAATAACGATTAACGGAGAGCGTAACAGGATTCAGGTGAGTTTCTAGCCCCATTTATGTGTTATGTTTTCGGGGCTGTGTGCATACTCGATGTGTTGTTAATACATTTATCCTAAGTGATAAGTGTATGCCATATGTGATATATGTGATGGATATGAATGATTGTTTGTCGGTACGCGAACGATCTTCGGATATTGCGCGTACTGTCAGGTCAAAAATAAAGGTACGAATATTATATATCGAAGATGTATGAACATTACAAATGAATACTTGTCGGGGCGTGAACGATCTTCGGATATTGCACGTATCGACAAGAGGTATGGTTGTTAAAATGAATGATGTAAAGAACGCCTAGAGTGTTCTTATGCTATAATGAAATTATTGTATATGTGAAGTATGTGTATACAGGTACACGAATGGTATGTGAGTTCTACGTTCGACATAGTAAGTTAGGATGGCAAATCCCTCTAGCTTTTGTCGGACATAGACTAGGCTGGTGATGGCGTAGTTAAGGACTGCGGGCCTTATACGTAATGTAGATGATAGATGTAAATGTAGATAGGGACGGTGGGCCTTATACGTGTTACAGATAATAGACGACAACGTAGTTAAGGACTGCGGGCCTTATACGTAAAGTAGATGATATATGTAAACGTAGATAGGGACGGTGGGCCTTATACGTGTTACAGATAATAGACGACAACGTAGTTAAGGACTGCGGACCTTATACGTATTATAGATAGGCATCAGCATAGGAAAGGACTGTGGACCTTATACGTGCTGTATTTGTATTGTGGTAGCATAGGGGAGGACTGCGGACCTCGTACGTGCTATGGTTTAGGTTGCAACATAGGGAAGGACTGTGGACCTTGTACGTGTTGTGGATGTAGGATGGTATAGGGAAGGACTGCGGACCTTGCACGTACCATAAATGGTGAACATAGGTAAGGACTGCGGACATTTTACGTGTTCACGACCTTGAGTACAGGTATAGACGGCGGACTATGAACGTACTCTCGGTAGACTGAGGTTAGTGATTGTAGATATGTATGTATGTATGGTAGTAAGTATGTATGTAGAACAGAAGGGTAACTAGTTAGGTATGGATATGTATCTTCGGATATGTATGTATGTGTATGTATTGTATGGCGTCCGATTAACTAGAACTCACTCAGCGTAGCTAACTTTTAGTATGCACGCAGGTGAGTAGAATGAGACAACTAGCTTGAGCGGGCACATGGTGGGCGAATAGGAGACTGGCATTTGAAGACTCAAGATGTTTTAATGTAATTGACGTTTATTTTGAAAGACAAGAATGTTTTCCCCCCTGATCGCATCGTAGATAGCAGTCAGAGTCAGTACGCTTTCCATTTAGAAAATGCGTTCTCTGATATAGGCGGGGCCATCCCTTTTGAGCCCTTGCCTCACCAGAGCTAAAAACTCTAGTTCCAACTGGTCTCGCTGGTATACGTCCAACTGGAGTCGGTCCAGTTGGTCGCCATGCTCGTCCAAGAAGTCTTGAAAAACTTCTTGCGGGCTGTACGGGGCCTGTGTAACATCTGCCCGAATCCGACCCGACCCAGATACCCGTTTTCTGATCCGATTCTTTTTATGATTTAAAAATTAATTATAATCTTTATAAATCTAACCTTTAATAAATCTTTATGTATATATATATTTTTTAAAATGTTTCTTCCACCTCTCCTTCCTCTTCTTCTCTTTTCTTTCCGCCGTCCCGCCTTCTTTTCTCTTGTCGCCATCCCCCCCCCCCCCTTTTTGTTTAACCCTTGAGCCTTGAACCCCTTTTTCTCTTAACTCCTTGCTTGTCTTTTGGCTCTTCCCGCCTAAGGATGTCTGCGCAGCTCCACGCGCTAACTCCTTACAAGGAAGCCTGCGTGAAGATTGACTGTTCCTGCGCTACGCGCTAGGAACTATAGTTCTTCCCGCGGCGCGCTAAGAATGATACTTCTCCGCGCAACGCGCTAAGAATTGTAGATCCTCCCGCGACGCGCTAAGGATTTGTAGTTCTTCTCGCAGCGCGCTAAGAATTGTAATTCTTCCCGCGACGCGCTAAGGATTTATGTTCTTCCCGCGACGCGCTAAGGATTTCAGTTCGTTCCGCGACGCGCTAAGGATTTATGTTCTTCCCGCGACGCGCTAAGGAACAGTTCGTTCCGCGACGCGCTAAGGATTTCAGTTCGTCCCGCGACGCGCTAAGGATTTCAGTTCGTTCCGCGACGCGCTAAGGATTTGTGGTTCTTCCCGCAGCACGCTAAGGTTTGTCTGTGACAGCCTTCTGTGTGTGCCTTCGCGCTCACGCACTCAGCTTTCTCGCGCTAAGTCGTGTCTTTTATCTTGATTTATCCAGCCGTTTACCTTTGGTGATATCTTATCTTTTGTGCTGTTGACCTAACTTGCTTTGTCTGAAAAGTTACTTTCGGCGCAGCATGCGCGTCAATCCTATTGGTTGACAGAAAAAGGTGACTGACAATATCTTTTGAGATCTTCTTTTCCTTATCTTGAGCAGTGTTTGCCTGACATATCCCATGTGCTGTGAACAGTAACCTGACAGCTTTTTCCCCTTTTCCTGCTGCCATATCTTTTGCTTAGATTTGGTGAGATATTTTCCCCTTTTTCCAGGATTGTGTTCCCTAGGGTTTGCCTATTTATACCCAGCCATTTTCTTTAACATTTCACACACAGACACTTAATCTCTTCTCCTTCTCCCTGCTGAAGACCTTCGCAGCGTAGCCGTCAACATAACTCCAGCTCTCCTTGCCTCTGTTTTTCTTTCTCTTCTTTTCTGCCCAGATCTCGGTTAGTAAATGTTTATAATTTGTTTAAGTAAATCGATGCTTATTACCTATGGTTAGTTATAATCAAGACACTAAAACCAATCGTTAAACCGATAATCTTATTTATAGGTTAACTTTGCTTGTTTGGTTCTTGCTTTATTTATCTTCATCGCACCGTTTATCATGTGAGTTATCTCGTACCTAATCCCTTTTTATTTTTAATGTTTTGGGATGTTCATGTGTTCATACAAACTTAGAGTCTTAAACTGTTTATGAACTTTAGTCGCGCAGTGTCCCATGTGTTGAGGATGTTTACTTGGCTGTTATTTGTATGTGTGTATCATTAACCGCTTTGTTCGGCCTATTCCGAAGTTTTCATGGATCCATTGGATGAACACGGGAGACCAATCGTTTACGGTTTTCTTTATTTACACTTGCACAGTATGTTTTCTCGTTTTTGTGCTCAATTGGGAGCACGGATTGAACTATGAGCTATGATCTATCTTAGGCTTGATCACAATCTGATTACACCCTTGCTAAACTCTAGACATACACGTGTTGTGCGCAGATTTACTGTATTGCATTAAACTTGATTTCTCACCAACACGCAAGTGTTTGACGTTTATTTTAACACATGTTCAGGTTTGCAGTAGCTGCTTTGGAGCTTGTGGACACGTAGGAAGTTTTCTTTTATTTTGGACCTAGATTAAAATGTATCAAGACAAGTTTATGTTGATCGAATACTTTGCTTTATTATATAATGATTTTTGTTGATTTATGTTATCTTGTGTTGCGCTGCGCGCGCGCGATAAATGTGTATTAATAAATATTGACACCCAATAGTGTCACGGGTAATGAAACAAAATGTGGCGCCCCGATGTATAATCCGCCTTTGGTCGGGGTGTGACAGATTGGTATCAGAGCTCGTTGACTTTAGGATAGGTGGTTAGACAACGACCTAGAAAACTTAAGTCCCCTCTCGCGCATGAGAGAAATCTCGTGTTTGCGCGCTTATTGTTAATTACTCGTTATTTATAAATATGCTCGCGCAGTATATGATTTTATGTTTTATTCCGCGATCTTTCGATTTTTATTTATGTTCGTTTGTTGGAGTTGAAAATCCGAGAAGTCATGGTGATACATGAATAGTTGACTTTCAATTCCCATTTACTTTATATTTTTAAGTTGAAGATTGAAAAGTCATGGTGATACATGAATTGTCAATCTCCAATGCTTATTTACTTGTATATTTTATATTGAGGATTGAAAAGTCATGGTGATACATGAATCGTCAATCTCCAATACCCGTTTGCTCGTATATTTTTTTTTTTAAATTGAGAATTCGGAAGGTCATGGTGATACATGAATTGTCGATTCTCGATTCGAATTTGTTACCTTTATTAAGTCTGCATATAAAGTCATTTACTTTACCTTAACTTTTGTTAGCAACTAACTTCGCGAAACAAGCTTTAACAAGGTTATACTTTGCGCTAAAACGGTTTCTCATAACATGATATTAACTAAAACTAGAACTTTTATAGAATGCCTCCACTATCAGCTCGTCATCAGAGGAGAGAAGCCGCGCGCAGACGTAGGCAGCAACGTTCCCAGGAAATGGCCGCCGCGATAGCCCAAGCCTTAAACCAAAACAATATCAACCACTCTGGTTACAATATTAAATCCTTTAATGCGGGTAACCCTCCGAAATTCAAAGGACTTGAAGGAGCCACCGTAATGCTCCAGTGGCTCGAGAAAATTGAAAACACTTTTCTCCATACCCATTGCCCTCCAAACCAACGAACCTTATACGCCTCAAGTGTCCTGGAATCTAGAGCGCTTACTTGGTGGAACGGAGTAGCTCATGCGCGTGGCGCAGAGGTTGCTTCTAGCATGCTCTGGGAGGAATTCAAGGAACTTCTGACGCGAGAATTCTGCCCTCCCAACGAAGTCAAGCGCCTTGAAGAGGAATTCTGGAACTTGAAGCAGTACAGTGGCGAAGCGCGCGAGTACGCGACGCGCTTCCACGAACTAAGTTTGCTTGTCCCTCACCTTGTTACCCCTTCCCGCCGAGCCATCGAAAAATTTCTTGGGGGTCTTCCCATGGTGTCACACCCTCAAAATCCACTAACGGAGTTTTACCGTCAGAGGGTGTGAACTGGCAGGATCGGAATCATTAGTTATAACCAAACCAAAGAAAAACGTTTAAATGAAAGTAAGTGCGGAAGCGTAAAACCTTAATTCAAAAGTTGCGTCACGCAGAACGACTTAAAACCAAATGTAACTGTTAAAATTAAGTTTGCAGAATAAAAGTGTTTTCATTAATGCATGCTCCTAAACCGCGCGCCCGCCTCGGCTACCTGAGAATAACATACTAAAAGGGTCAACACAAGGTTGGTGAGTTCACAAGTAAAATAAGATAAATCGTTTAGCGTTTTGCGTAACCTCGTTACGACGTTTAAATGTTGCGTAACCCCGTTACGACATTTGAGTGTGTAACCACGTTACAGCGTTTGAGTGTGTAACCACGTTACAGCGTTTGAGTGTGTAACCACGTTACAGCGTTTGAGTGTGTAACCACGTTACAGCGTTTAAGTGTTTTGCATTACCAGATAGTGTTATGTCAAATTATATATCGATAGGTAGCTAATCTATACAACAAGTATCGCTAAGTGGTTCGCGACCGAAGCTGACTGTTTATCAAGTGCCCGTCACCAGGTCCTCCAGACCATGGTAAGTGTTAGCCAAAATTTACACCCACTCAACCTCCAGTTGAGCTTAGCGTCGGGTGGGGTTTGTCAAACCCAGTAGTACTACCCAAAAGTGACTCGCTATTCCAAATATTAACCGGTCCGATGTGTGGGACTTCAAATGTTATGTATGCCGCTTAGCCTTTACAAGTGATATATAATTTATAACAAAATCTTTCATATGCGTTTATCTCAGAAAATATGTTTATCGGAGTATGTTATCTCCCCCAAGTGAAAAACGTTTGAAAACAGTTTAAGAGTGGGGTAAGTGAACTCACTGTTTGCGAAGAATATCCGATCTAGATCACCAAGTGATGCGCGTCGTAGAAAACTCTCTAGCGTTCTAAAATAACAAAGAGATTTTCTAAGTAGCGGAACATTTAACGAGTCTCTAGACTCGGCACATAATACCTATGCACGTAACATGTTTCGTGTTTCGTTTGTGAATCGTGTGTGACTTGAACAAGTACAATTGTGATACGATACATGAGTGAGCAATTACTTTCGTGTCACGTATTAATAACATACTTATTAGCAATTATTCCCGTAAGGGCATTTTGGTCAACAAACAAAGACTAACTAACCATTATTCCCCATAAGGGCAATTTGGTCAATTCATGGCAATCAACTAGCAACTATTCCCCGCAAGGGTATTTTTGGTCAAAATACAACAATTATATAAAAACTATCATATTTCATGCATTCCTATACAACTCAGCAGCTAGTTTCGTTATGACAGAATTTCTACTTGAAAGATTGCACTAGTTTACCCATTATAACGTCTCAATTAATTCACCAAAAATTACCACAGGAGCATACATATCTTAGGTTTCCAGAACATCTTTTATCTTATTTTTATTCCATATAGATTGTTCATAATGATCAAAACATTACAGCTAACTTATATCAGTCAGATTCATGCACATCAGAATGTTATTTGCAATTCCCGTTAAACGAAAAATCCAATAAATGCAAGACCACTTGGGTTTGGTTCCTAACTCAGTGAGTCAACCTCCAGAAGTGGAACCAACCCAATTGGTCTCGTAGTTCATGAGATATAACATTTACAACATAACCTAACAGCAGGTCTAACAGCTCAGCTTTGCATCACGTTTTTGTAAAATCATAAAAGTATACTTCCACTTATCCAAAAATTACGAATTTATACTTCATAGAAACTAGACTCAACCTAGTTTACTGCAGTACCCACAATCTCAATCAATTTTCACGTTTACACTTCGTTACAGTCAGTTAAACATCGTATATACGTTCTGTCCAGAATCTGTTCACATCAAAACTCATCATAATAACAATCTATGAACTATCATGCATCCATATAACACTCTATACTCCATAAACAATATCCATGCACATCAATTACACCTTACATACATGATTAGGGTTTTTGTTTGAACTCAAATCAAAGACACAACAATAATCATGCAACAATATCAATCTAGTTATCAATCATCATCAAATCAATTCAAGAATCACATGAATACCATAACCCTAGAAATCGGCCATTAAGGCTTATAATTCACCCAATAAAACTAACAATTAAACATAGAGAATGCATAGAATAGTTGTTTATACCTTCCTAGCACCTTAATCTTCAATCAAACTTGAAAGATCTTGAGTGTGTGTGTATGTATATGGATCGATCTCAAGGAACAAGGGAAGTTAGGGTTTGGACCGATTTTTCTAGAGGAATGGGAATGGAAGTTAGGGTTTAGGTTTATCATGTATTTATAGACTAAGATGTTACACTTTGGCCCCTCAACTCCTAAGTATTACTTTTTCTAGAACATTCTATCATAACTTGCACATTAAGTTAACATTAAGTATTACTTTTTCTAGAACCTTCTATCATAACTTGCACATTAAATTAACATGACAATAATATTATCACATAAAACATAATCCTAACACATAATTATCACATAATTAGTGTTTTAGTGTTTTTCGTTTATTCCTCAATCGTTTGCGTTTCGGTGCAAATCCCGAAAGACTACTACACATGTAGTAAGTGTTAAGCGTCATTTAAACCCTAGTTTAAATGTAATGAAGTATGCGTTATAGATTCAACGATCTTAAAGTTTGAATTAACGGAGTTGAGTTAACGAGGTTAACCTAAAATTGACGATTGTCACATCATTCCCATGTTAAAGAATTTTCGTCCCGAAAATTTGAGTCTAGTCGTGATGAGTGTCTGAAAAAGTAAGAAAAATTCTCAGTTTGTCATATCATCCCCTAGTAGAAAGAAATTTCGTCCCGAAATTTAGTTCATACCTCCGGTGATGTTTGACGGTTTGCCGGGTTTCGCGGTTTTCGGTGTTTGGTTAGCCCTTCAAAAAGGTGAGGATACTTTTTCATCATGTGATCCTCGCGTTCCCATGTGAACTCCGGTCCACGTCTCGAGTTCCAACGAACCTTAACAATTGGAATTTTGCTGTGTTTGAGCGTTTTGGTTTCCCAATCCAAAACCTCGACTGGTTCCTCAATGAACCGTAACTGTTCATCAACTTGTAGTTCCTCCAAAGGGACTACTTGGGTTTCATCAGATAGGCATTTCTTCAAATTTGATACGTGGAATACATCGTGTACGCCACTGAGTTCTGTTGGTAGGTCCAGTCGGTACGCCACCGGACCAATGCGCTCAGTTATCCGGTACGGACCAACATATCGTGGGTTGAGTTTGTTTCGCTTACCAAAGCGAACCACACCTTTCCAGGGTGAGACTTTGAGTAACACTCGATCGTTTACTTGAAATTCGAGAGGTTTTCGGCGCTTGTCGGCGTAACTCTTTTGGCGATCTCGTGCTGCTGCCATGCGATTTCGGATTTGAACAATCTTTTCCGAGGTTTCGAGTACCAGTTCCGGACCAGTGATTTGGCTATCACCCACCTCTGCCCAGCAAAGTGGTGATCGACACTTCCGTCCGTACAGCGCTTCAAATGGCGCTGCCTTAATACTTGCGTGGTAGCTGTTATTATACGAAAACTCTACCAAGGGTAAGTGGGGTTCCCAACTTTTTCCGAAATCTAAGACGCATGCACGCAACATATCCTCCAGGGTCTGGATAGTCCGTTCACTTTGCCCATCCGTCTGAGGATGGTATGCGGTACTCATATCAAGACGTGTGCCCAGTGCGCTTTGCAGCGACTTCCAAAAGTGTGAGGTAAAACGAGAATCTCGATCGGAAATGATCGAGACAGGCACTCCGTGTCTCGACACTACTTCCTTCATGTAGACACGAGTCAGTCTTTCCATTTTGTCTGTTTCTTTAATTGCTAAGAAGTGTGCCGATTTAGTCAATCGGTCAACGATCACCCAGATGGTATCGCATCCCGTCGGTGTCTTAGGCAAACCCGTAATAAAGTCCATTGAGATTTGTTCCCATTTCCACATTGGGAGTTCCGGTTGTTGTAGTAGACCAGATGGTTTCTGGTATTCTATCTTGACTCTGGCACAAGTCAAGCATTTGCTCACGTAGGTGGCAATGTCGGCTTTCATGTTCGGCCACCAGTAAAGTTCCTTTAAATCATGATACATTTTATCTGAGCCAGGGTGGATAGAATATCGGGACTTGTGAGCTTCGTCCATCACTAGAGTTCTCAACTCTCCGTATCGTGGAACCCAAATCCGGTTCTCAAAATATCGGACCCCGTCCGATCTGGTTTCAAGTTGCTTGCTCATGCCCCGCATGAGTTCCGATGGAAGATTATCATCTTTCAACGCTTCCAGTTGCGCATCGCGAATCTGATCGGGTAAGCTGGCATGAATCGTAAGTTGCAATGCTCTCACCCGTCTGGGTTTATCTGTTTCTTTTCTGCTGAGGGCGTCGGCCACCACATTGGCCTTGCCAGGGTGGTACTTGATGGCACAATCGTAATCTTTAAGCAGCTCGACCCAACGACGCTGTCGCATGTTCAGCTCCTTCTGATCGTAGATATGTTGGAGACTCTTGTGGTCGGTGTAAATGGTAAACTTGGTACCGTACAAGTAATGCCTCCATATCTTTAGAGCAAACACTACAGCTCCGAGTTCCAAATCGTGGGTCGTGTAGTTCTTCTCGTGAACCCGTAGTTGTCTAGAGGCGTAGGCTATAACCTTCTCGAGTTGCATCAGCACACAACCGAGACCTTGTATAGATGCGTCACAGTGTACCTCAAAGTTTTCCGTTCCCTCGGGGAGAGCTAAAATAGGGGCGCTACAAAGCTTGGTTTTCAACAGTTGAAAAGCGGTTTCTTGCGCGTCACCCCAGTTGTACTTAGTGCCCTTGTGAGTCAAAGCGGTGAGGGGTTGAGCAATCTTTGAAAATCCCTCGATGAAACGCCGATAGTAGCCGGCCAGTCCTAGGAATTGTCGCACCTCAGTCGGAGTCTTAGGTGCTTCCCAGTTTTTGATGGCCTCTACCTTACCGGGATTGACATGGATACCATTTTCGCTGATCACATGCCCTAAAAAGTGAACCTCGCGAAGCCAAAATTCGCATTTCGAGAGTTTAGCATACAGTTGTTCCTTCTTCAATAAGTCCAGAATTACCCTTAAGTGTTCCTCATGGTCAACCTTGTTCTTGGAGTAAATCAGGATATCGTCAATAAATACAATCACAAACTTGTCGAGGTACGCCTTGCACACTCGATTCATAAGATCCATAAATACGGCTGGTGCGTTAGTTAGACCAAAAGGCATAACCGAAAACTCGTAGTGACCATACCGTGTTCGGAAAGCCGTCTTTGAGATATCTTCTTCGCGCACTCTCAGCTGGTGATAACCGGATCGTAGATCGATCTTCGAGTAGTAACTCGATCCCTGAAGCTGGTCAAACAAATCATCAATTCGGGGTAAAGGATAACGGGTCTTGACCGTCATCTTGTTCAACTCCCGGTAGTCGATGCACATTCGGAAAGTCCCGTCTTTCTTTCGGACAAACAAGACAGGGGCTCCCCATGGCGATGAGCTAGGTCGGATAAAACCTTTATCCAACAAATCTTGCAACTGGGTGGACAACTCCTGAAGTTCCGCCGGTGCGAGCCGATACGGGGCTCGTGCTATGGGTGCTGCACCGGGTGTCAACTCGATCTGAAATTCGACTTGACGAATAGGAGGGAGTCCAGGTAAATCCTCCGGGAAAACTTCCGGAAAGTCTCGCACAACCGGTATGTCTTCAATTCGTTTCTCCTCCGCGGGTTTCTCAACAATCTGCGCCAAAACTGCCGGATGACCCTTTCGTAAATACTTCTGTGCCTTCATAAGGGTAATGACGCTGGTGGTCATGCCGCTTCTCTCGCCTCGGACCGAAATGATCTCGCCGGAAGGGGTGGTAATATGGACTATCTTATCATGGCATATAATCTCCGCTCGGTTCTCGGATAACCAGTCCATGCCGACAACGACATCGAAACTACTAAGCGTAAAAGGAATAAGGTCGATGTCAAAGACATGACCTGACAGTTTCAACTTACATCCCGCAAGTATATGAGTTGTTATTACAGTTTTACCGTTAGCTAATTCAACAGGAAACTTAGCGTCTAACGGGGTTAGAGTTAGGTCTAAGAGTTGGCTAAAGGCTTTCGACACAAAACTCCTATCAGCTCCAGTATCAAACAACACAGAAGCAAAACAATCGTTCACAGGGAACTTACCAGTCACCACGTACGGATCATTGCGGGCTTGACCTGACCCAATCACAAAAGCTCTTCCTTTCCCATTGTTTCCACCACTACTGCCATTTCCATTACCTCCATTGTTGTTATTCTGTTTTAGCTTAGGGCAATCTTTCTTAAAATGTCCCTCTTGACCACATTCATAACATCCCTTAGTCGTCGCAGGTGGTTTAGGAGCATCCTTTGCCGCAAGGTCTCCTCTACATTCCTTTGCTTGGTGACCCATCTTTCCGCATTTTAGACACTTGACTCGGTCACACGGGCCAACATGATGATAGTTGCACTTGTTGCACTTCGGGTGCTTCCCAGCATAGCCGTTCGAACCCTGCCCGCTACCGTTATTATTGTTGTTGTGACCTTGATTGTTGAAGCTCCGGGTGAAATCGGGCTTTCGGTAGTGTTGCTGCTGTGGGGGGGTTCGAGAATGAGGGTCTGATGTTGTCGAACTTTCTCTTTCCGCTGCTCGGGTTGCTGTTGTTGTTGCTGTCAGTACTCGGGTTGTCACGGGCTTTAGTGGTTGAACCCCTAGGTGGTAACGCACCTTGGGCCACTGCTTGATCCGTCAGTTTGTGAGCTAACCGGATCGCTTGCTGTATCGTGGCTGGTCTGGAAGACGTCATCATGCCCTGAATCTGTGGTACTAACCCATCAATGTACATTTCAATCCTCTTACTCGGCGGATCTACCATCCGTGGACACATCACCGCTAACTCGTGAGAACGGGTAGTGTAAGCTTCGATTTCCGAACCCACCATCTTCAATGACCAAAATTCCGACTCCAACTTTGAAATCTCCTCCCTCGGACAATACTCTTCTCGCATCATGTTCTTGAACTCCTCCCAGCCCATCGCGTTAGCCAGTTCCATCCTCCGGTTCTTCTTCAGGTTCCTCCTCGGGATCTTCCTCGGGATCCTCCTCAGGTTCCTCTTCGGGATCTTCTTCAGGTTCCTCTTCAGGCTCTGCCTCAGGCTCGGCCTCAGGCTCTGCCTCGGGTTCGGCTGCGTTCTGAGCAATCTGCATTTGCAAGACATCGCAGCGCTCTAAAGCTATCTCGGTTCGGGTCCTTGCTACTTGGAGTTGCTCTTGCAAGTCTATCATCTCTGCTTGCATCTTCCTCATAATCTTCATCTGTTGGTCACTAGCCTCTTGCATCTCCTTCATGGTCGCTTGCCATGCGGGCAATTTCCTCCTTAGTTTCCGTTCCGTCCTTCAATAGTCTGGAAACGTAGCTCTCGTATAGCGCATGTAACCCACGTCACGCTCCAAGCATGTAACAACAGCTGCGAGAACTCGCTCTACAGGTTCGGTTATGGGTGGTAGGGTGTTGGGGTAAGCAGGATGGTTCGGGGGTGGTAATGGGGGAACTTGCTCACGATAGATCATACGTCGGATCATGTTGGGGTACCATTCCCAGCTAACGTCGTTGTCATACAAGCCTCCGGATAGGCGGTACCTCTTCGGTGCGGGAACTTCGAGTTCCGGGACTACTCGGGGTGGCGATGCGGTAGGTAACTGCGGTTCCTTCCCGTGAGTATGAGTCATCGGATCGGACGATGATGAGGATGGCGTCGACATCTCTACAGGTAAGCCGTGTATGCGCGCGTATGAGTGAAAGAGGTAAAGGGATAAGATTTCAAGACTACACAAACCTATGCAGTGCGTATCATTATAACTAATGGGTCGTCGCGGTTATAGTCTAGTATGCATGCAGTTTCTAGTTCGCTATAACCAATGGCTCTGATACCAATCTGTCACACCCTCAAAATCCACTAACGGAGTTTTACCGTCAGAGGGTGTGAACTGGCAGGATCGGAATCATTAGTTATAACCAAACCAAAGAAAAACGTTTAAATGAAAGTAAGTGCGGAAGCGTAAAACCTTAATTCAAAAGTTGCGTCACGCAGAACGACTTAAAACCAAATGTAACTGTTAAAATTAAGTTTGCAGAATAAAAGTGTTTTCATTAATGCATGCTCCTAAACCGCGCGCCCGCCTCGGCTACCTGAGAATAACATACTAAAAGGGTCAACACAAGGTTGGTGAGTTCACAAGTAAAATAAGATAAATCGTTTAGCGTTTTGCGTAACCTCGTTACGACGTTTAAATGTTGCGTAACCCCGTTACGACATTTGAGTGTGTAACCACGTTACAGCGTTTGAGTGTGTAACCACGTTACAGCGTTTGAGTGTGTAACCACGTTACAGCGTTTGAGTGTGTAACCACGTTACAGCGTTTAAGTGTTTTGCATTACCAGATAGTGTTATGTCAAATTATATATCGATAGGTAGCTAATCTATACAACAAGTATCGCTAAGTGGTTCGCGACCGAAGCTGACTGTTTATCAAGTGCCCGTCACCAGGTCCTCCAGACCATGGTAAGTGTTAGCCAAAATTTACACCCACTCAACCTCCAGTTGAGCTTAGCGTCGGGTGGGGTTTGTCAAACCCAGTAGTACTACCCAAAAGTGACTCGCTATTCCAAATATTAACCGGTCCGATGTGTGGGACTTCAAATGTTATGTATGCCGCTTAGCCTTTACAAGTGATATATAATTTATAACAAAATCTTTCATATGCGTTTATCTCAGAAAATATGTTTATCGGAGTATGTTATCTCCCCCAAGTGAAAAACGTTTGAAAACAGTTTAAGAGTGGGGTAAGTGAACTCACTGTTTGCGAAGAATATCCGATCTAGATCACCAAGTGATGCGCGTCGTAGAAAACTCTCTAGCGTTCTAAAATAACAAAGAGATTTTCTAAGTAGCGGAACATTTAACGAGTCTCTAGACTCGGCACATAATACCTATGCACGTAACATGTTTCGTGTTTCGTTTGTGAATCGTGTGTGACTTGAACAAGTACAATTGTGATACGATACATGAGTGAGCAATTACTTTCGTGTCACGTATTAATAACATACTTATTAGCAATTATTCCCGTAAGGGCATTTTGGTCAACAAACAAAGACTAACTAACCATTATTCCCCATAAGGGCAATTTGGTCAATTCATGGCAATCAACTAGCAACTATTCCCCGCAAGGGTATTTTTGGTCAAAATACAACAATTATATAAAAACTATCATATTTCATGCATTCCTATACAACTCAGCAGCTAGTTTCGTTATGACAGAATTTCTACTTGAAAGATTGCACTAGTTTACCCATTATAACGTCTCAATTAATTCACCAAAAATTACCACAGGAGCATACATATCTTAGGTTTCCAGAACATCTTTTATCTTATTTTTATTCCATATAGATTGTTCATAATGATCAAAACATTACAGCTAACTTATATCAGTCAGATTCATGCACATCAGAATGTTATTTGCAATTCCCGTTAAACGAAAAATCCAATAAATGCAAGACCACTTGGGTTTGGTTCCTAACTCAGTGAGTCAACCTCCAGAAGTGGAACCAACCCAATTGGTCTCGTAGTTCATGAGATATAACATTTACAACATAACCTAACAGCAGGTCTAACAGCTCAGCTTTGCATCACGTTTTTGTAAAATCATAAAAGTATACTTCCACTTATCCAAAAATTACGAATTTATACTTCATAGAAACTAGACTCAACCTAGTTTACTGCAGTACCCACAATCTCAATCAATTTTCACGTTTACACTTCGTTACAGTCAGTTAAACATCGTATATACGTTCTGTCCAGAATCTGTTCACATCAAAACTCATCATAATAACAATCTATGAACTATCATGCATCCATATAACACTCTATACTCCATAAACAATATCCATGCACATCAATTACACCTTACATACATGATTAGGGTTTTTGTTTGAACTCAAATCAAAGACACAACAATAATCATGCAACAATATCAATCTAGTTATCAATCATCATCAAATCAATTCAAGAATCACATGAATACCATAACCCTAGAAATCGGCCATTAAGGCTTATAATTCACCCAATAAAACTAACAATTAAACATAGAGAATGCATAGAATAGTTGTTTATACCTTCCTAGCACCTTAATCTTCAATCAAACTTGAAAGATCTTGAGTGTGTGTGTATGTATATGGATCGATCTCAAGGAACAAGGGAAGTTAGGGTTTGGACCGATTTTTCTAGAGGAATGGGAATGGAAGTTAGGGTTTAGGTTTATCATGTATTTATAGACTAAGATGTTACACTTTGGCCCCTCAACTCCTAAGTATTACTTTTTCTAGAACATTCTATCATAACTTGCACATTAAGTTAACATTAAGTATTACTTTTTCTAGAACCTTCTATCATAACTTGCACATTAAATTAACATGACAATAATATTATCACATAAAACATAATCCTAACACATAATTATCACATAATTAGTGTTTTAGTGTTTTTCGTTTATTCCTCAATCGTTTGCGTTTCGGTGCAAATCCCGAAAGACTACTACACATGTAGTAAGTGTTAAGCGTCATTTAAACCCTAGTTTAAATGTAATGAAGTATGCGTTATAGATTCAACGATCTTAAAGTTTGAATTAACGGAGTTGAGTTAACGAGGTTAACCTAAAATTGACGATTGTCACACATGGAAATTCAAGATTCTGTATGGGCGAGAAACCCAGTAACCCTCTCTGACGCCATCGAGTTGGCCGCTGTGCTCAGCGACAACCATGTCAGAGCAGGAACCCTGTTCCTGCGGGGAACTGAAAAGACCAAACCCACCAAGACTGACCCAGAACCAACAGAAACCAAGCCAGAACCCTCAAACCATAAACGAAGGCGCAAAACCAATCATCAAGCTTACGCGCTTACTAACCCACTCGTTGTCCAGCAACCCCTTTACCAACCTTTAGTTTACGCGCCTAACCCACTGTCTACCTACCCAACTCCCCCTGTAGTCCATAACTATGCCTTAACTAATCCTGCACTCCCTACCCCGCCAACTAAGAAACCCTACACAGGAAATCAGCCCTTCTGCCCAACCTGTAAATTTCATCACCCAACCCAAGCCTCGTGTAGGCAATGTAACCAATGTGGCCGCGCTGGTCACTCTGCTGAGTACTGTAGAGTCCCTCCCGCCAACCCAATTGTGCAAACACCACCAACCTACCCGCTGAACCCACAACCAACATACCAGAATCCCCAACCAAGATCGTGCTTTAACTGCGGTGATCCCAGTCATTTCCGGAACGCGTGCCCGAGGCTACAAGTACAGATTACGCAAGCGAATCCGGTGAACCAAATTTCGAACCAAGTGACGCGATGACAAACTTTTAATATAACCGCGCACCAAGCGCAAGCGATTAATGACGTAGTTAATGGTACATTTTTTTTAACGGGCATTATGCATCTATACTTTTTGTTACTGGTGCCAATAGTTTATTTCTCGCGCGTTTGAGCAGAAGCTCGCGCGACCGCGCATTAACTTAAGGAAAACTTGTTGAATTGGCTAATGGCGAAACTATTTTAATAAACTTTATAATCATGGATTGCACGCTTAACCTTAATGAAAACGATTTTTTTGATCGACCTTATCCCCGTACCTTTTCTTTGCGCATCCTACTTCGAGAGAAATTTCGGGACGAAATTTCTTAAAGTAGGGGAGACTGTAACATCTGCCCGAATCCGACCCGACCCAGATACCCGTTTTCTGATCCGATTCTTTTTATGATTTAAAAATTAATTATAATCTTTATAAATCTAACCTTTAATAAATCTTTATGTATATATATATTTTTTAAAATGTTTCTTCCACCTCTCCTTCCTCTTCTTCTCTTTTCTTTCCGCCGTCCCGCCTTCTTTTCTCTTGTCGCCATCCCCCCCCCCTTTTTGTTTAACCCTTGAGCCTTGAACCCCTTTTTCTCTTAACTCCTTGCTTGTCTTTTGGCTCTTCCCGCCTAAGGATGTCTGCGCAGCTCCACGCGCTAACTCCTTACAAGGAAGCCTGCGTGAAGATTGACTGTTCCTGCGCTACGCGCTAGGAACTATAGTTCTTCCCGCGGCGCGCTAAGAATGATACTTCTCCGCGCAACGCGCTAAGAATTGTAGATCCTCCCGCGACGCGCTAAGGATTTGTAGTTCTTCTCGCAGCGCGCTAAGAATTGTAATTCTTCCCGCGACGCGCTAAGGATTTATGTTCTTCCCGCGACGCGCTAAGGATTTCAGTTCGTTCCGCGACGCGCTAAGGATTTATGTTCTTCCCGCGACGCGCTAAGGAACAGTTCGTTCCGCGACGCGCTAAGGATTTCAGTTCGTCCCGCGACGCACTAAGGATTTCAGTTCGTTCCGCGACGCGCTAAGGATTTGTGGTTCTTCCCGCAGCACGCTAAGGTTTGTCTGTGACAGCCTTCTGTTTGTGCCTTCGCGCTCACGCACTCAGCTTTCTCGCGCTAAGTCTTGTGTCTTTTATCTTGATTTATCCAGCCGTTTACCTTTGGTGATATCTTATCTTTTGTGCTGTTGACCTAACTTGCTTTGTCTGAAAAGTTACTTTCGGCGCAGCATGCGCGTCAATCCTATTGGTTGACAGAAAAAGGTGACTGACAATATCTTTTGAGATCTTCTTTTCCTTATCTTGAGCAGTGTTTGCCTGACATATCCCATGTGCTGTGAACAGTAACCTGACAGCTTTTTCCCCTTTTCCTGCTGCCATATCTTTTGCTTAGATTTGGTGAGATATTTTCCCCTTTTTCCAGGATTGTGTTCCCTAGGGTTTGCCTATTTATACCCAGCCATTTTCTTTAACATTTCACACACAGACACTTAATCTCTTCTCCTTCTCCCTGCTGAAGACCTTCGCAGCGTAGCCGTCAACATAACTCCAGCTCTCCTTGCCTCTGTTTTTCTTTCTCTTCTTTTCTGCCCAGATCTCGGTTAGTAAATGTTTATAATTTGTTTAAGTAAATCGATGCTTATTACCTATGGTTAGTTATAATCAAGACACTAAAACCAATCGTTAAACCGATAATCTTATTTATAGGTTAACTTTGCTTGTTTGGTTCTTGCTTTATTTATCTTCATCGCACCGTTTATCATGTGAGTTATCTCGTACCTAATCCCTTTTTATTTTTAATGTTTTGGGATGTTCATGTGTTCATACAAACTTAGAGTCTTAAACTGTTTATGAACTTTAGTCGCGCAGTGTCCCATGTGTTGAGGATGTTTACTTGGCTGTTATTTGTATGTGTGTATCATTAACCGCTTTGTTCGGCCTATTCCGAAGTTTTCATGGATCCATTGGATGAACACGGGAGACCAATCGTTTACGGTTTTCTTTGTTTACACTTGCACAGTATGTTTTCTCGTTTTTGTGCTCAATTGGGAGCACGGATTGAACTATGAGCTATGATCTATCTTAGGCTTGATCACAATCTGATTACACCCTTGCTAAACTCTAGACATACACGTGTTGTGCGCAGATTTACTGTATTGCATTAAACTTGATTTCTCACCAACACGCAAGTGTTTGACGTTTATTTTAACACATGTTCAGGTTTGCAGTAGCTGCTTTGGAGCTTGTGGACACGTAGGAAGTTTTCTTTTATTTTGGACCTAGATTAAAATGTATCAAGACAAGTTTATGTTGATCGAATACTTTGCTTTATTATATAATGATTTTTGTTGATTTATGTTATCTTGTGTTGCGCTGCGCGCGCGCGATAAATGTGTATTAATAAATATTGACACCCAATAGTGTCACGGGTAATGAAACAAAATGTGGCGCCCCGATGTATAATCCGCCTTTGGTCGGGGTGTGACAGCCTGGTCGGCCAAGGGAGGATTCTGCTCCAAGACTCTTTGAAAAAGGCGTAAATCCTCATGCTTGAGTTCTCGGAGCAGGAGGTCCCTGTTCTCAAAAGAGACTAACCGGTTATACTCCCCCTGAGAGGGGGCATGATCCAGCTCCCTTTTTATGTCCGACCAGTAGGCCCCCTTGCCCTTATCTAGTAGATAAGGGCTATTGTCCTGCTCGAGTCGTACAATGCGATTTCGCATTGACGACCCCAAGCTCGCATTTCGGACAACGTGGGGCGGCCCTGCATCAGCAGAAGCGGTTGAGGCGCCCTCCGTTGATGTTTCGGGAAATGGCTCCATCAACACTCCTATCGAGAACGAATCTTCCGTCCAGGAGTTCGAGTGTGATGGTCCCCCGGAACCTGAATTGGAAGGGATTATTTCCCCACCCGACGGATTCATCATATTGGCTCCGACCCCCGCAGTGACGAGCGCTCGAAAAGCACAGCCTATCACTGAGGCCAGAGCCGAGGAGCACCCCCTTTTTTTCAAACAGCTAGATAGGCCCTTCGCCGCTATGAAGCCTGCCACTTTTGACATAATAGAAATGAAAAAGGAGATTCCCCCTAGTACATGACAAAGAAGAGAGAACAGCATCATCAGAGCGACGAATAAAAGAACCGGAAAGAATGCGTGAAAGCAAGTCATTCTCACCTTAGATTCAACCTTATGCAAGAGTTTTCCCATAGTAAACATTTTTTTTGCTTTATGATTTTTTATTTTATTTATGATTTTTCCCAGTAATTAAGGCAAGTTTTGGATTGTTGTAACGTTTCATGAAAGTTTTTATATTCCGCGAAAGTTTTAATGAACTCTGATTTGTAAGAACTGTGTTTATGAGTAAATCCGACGCTAAAGTAAGGCTACCGGGTTCGGGGCCTTACAGCAAAAGACGTCCTTTATGTTTGATCTGATTTTCAGTAGACGTCCTTTATCGAAACAAATAGTAGAAGACATAATTCATGTATCAAATCTCTTTCACGTTAAGTCCTTTGGGCCTAATCCAGTTAAATTTTTCCGTTAAGACTTATCATGTGCAATACACATGAGGTATTTTAGTCATTTTACTCCTACTAATAAATAAAATTTAATATTTAATAATTAAAACTAAGAAATATAAATATCTCTCTCTCTCTCTCTCTTTCATCTCTCTTCACTCTCTCTCTCTCTCTCTCTCTCTTTCTTTGCATATCATCATCTTCTAAAGAAATCCTAATCTTCATCCTACCATCAACCCACAACCTCACAAACTACATCCCTAATCCCGCCATTAACACCACCACCGCAGCCATTGCACCCCACCACCACTGTCGGTCACTATCGTCATCTCCATCATTGTCACCGAGCCGTACTCTCCTCAAAAACAACCCCCACCCACATCAGTTCACCTCATCATCTTCCCCAAATCCAGGAAGTTCGACTAGGGCCTTCTCGTCTTAACCTTTCTGATGAACCAACACATTTATTATTGAAGCCTTAGATCTACTGGAAAGGGTCGAAACCCTAGATCTTAGATGAACAAACTTTGGTCATCACTCCTTTAGCCCATCACCTTAAATCAATTTTTAGGTTCATAGGAGAGAGAAGAAACAATTGATGTTGCAGCTAGCCATGGTGCTGTTCGATTCCTTTTTTGAAAAGATTGCCGAAAAAATGTGTTTTTAGAGTTTCCCCTTTGAATAGATCTGCAAAAAACATGATTTTTTTTCATATTCGTTTTTTCATCTGTTGATGTTGATGACGATGGTGTGGTATGATGGTGGTAACTGGTGCGATTCTAGGTCGCAGGAACCAGAGCTGCTCGGAGAAGATGAAGTGGGTGAGAGAGAGAGGGGGGATTATGTTTTTATATATAATTTTTTAGTTATTAAATAAATGACGCGTAAAGTTACAAAACTAACTTCATGTACCTTGCACATGATCAAATTTAACAAAAAAATTTAGCTGGGTTAGTGTCAAAGGACTTAACGTGAAAGGGATTTCAAACATAAAATATGTTTTCTGTCTTTTCTTTTGCTAAAGGACGCTCATTGAAAATACATGCCCTAGTTGCCGTGGCGCATATAATGTATATATGAGTGGGCCCTCGGGTGGGCAAAAGTGAAATTGCACTAACTTTGACGTTTTTACTAATTTCGTGAAAATAACGTCAAAGGTGGCGGAAGGTTAATCAGACATCATGTGGTGGCGTTGATGGCCGAAAGACAAAGGTACATGCACCAATCAGTGGGTGTCCCAATGGTTGAATGTTATGTGTCTTATGTCCAAGGCTTGATGCAAAACTACTATCGAGCCGGGGGTCTCACTAAAAGCAGTCTCTCTATTCCTACGAGGTAGAGGTAAGACTGTCTACATCTTACCCTCCTCAAACCCTACCATAGCTTTGCTATTGGTGGGATTTACTGAGTACGATGATAATGATGATGATGATGATGATGATGATGATGACGCCCATTGAAAATACGTTCAAACATAAAGGACATCTTTGCCATTTTATCTAAAAAAAATTAGGGTGCTACAAAAACTTTTTAAATATACAGAAAAATCACTGCATTTCTTCTCTCATCCGCTCACAACACCCTAAAACTCTCTCTATATTATAAAAATCTCACTCACTAAATTTGATAGACAGATTGTGAATGCTCTCACAACCCCACCCTATAATTTACAAACTCCCGTTACATACATTTTGAGGATGAGCCAAGAATGCTCTAAAAGCAGCAAATTTAGGGAAAACATTCATAAAAGCACCACTTAGCATTCTCATATCTTCCTCTATATTCAAATCCAAAATTACAATAAAAATCATTACATTTCTCTCTCTCTCAATTAAATAATATTTTTTATGCATTTATCATTACATTTTCTTTCTTTAACTCACAATTGTCTTCGTCATCGACACCATCGCTGATTCCAATTCCCACGTAAGATTTGAATTAGAAATTGATAAATAAACTGATTAGGAATTCGAATGTAACTGAATTTGGAATTCATATCAATTGATGTCAGTTCATAACAATTCATATAAACTGATTAGGAATTCGAATGTAACCAAATTGACTAAAATTTCAATTGAATTTAATTTGGGTTTTGTTTAGAATCCAAGATTATGTATAAGATCCTTTGGATTATGGTCGATGAATTAGTTGATTTGTAAGATGAATTAGATCTCAAAGTTAGATTTAGGTTATTTACAAAAATGCCACCACGTGATTTTGAAATCGACGCTTAATCGATTAATGTACATTTTTTTACGATAAGGATTATTGTATGATAACTTAACTATGTGTGTGTGTGGGTGGGTGTGGGTGTGTGTGGGTGTGTGGGTGTAAATTGAGGTGGACAAATAGGGTGGCCACAATCAGTGAAACTTAGGCATTGGTAAACCCGAGTGTTGTCAGTCACAAGTGTTGAGTGGGTGACTATACACGACTTTGGGCGGTTTTCATTACATACCAGAACTTAAAAAAAACAAATTAGTGTAACCTAATAAAGAACCACGATTTGGCCAAATAGAAAGATCGCGACACAAACCTTCTCTTTTAGTATATGGGTCGCGGCATGACTTGTTGCTCGTTTGTCTGTCACTTTATTGTAATCATTTTTTATTTTAATGAGAAAGCAAAATTTTAACACTTGCAATGTTATGTAAAATTCATATATTTTATAAAAGAAATGTTGTAGAAAAATTAAGTCAAGATCATTATAGTTAATTTTCTTAATGAAGCTTTTGTAAATTGAAAGAGAGAGGAAACGAGTTTTGTAAGAGAACATGCTTAGCATATGTCACGATGATCCTTCCAAGTTGAACATGAAAGAGAAGTACATGTTACGCTTACCTTGAAAGAAAGAAGTGAATGGTGGTCATTACACATGTTAGTGAGACGTTTGTAACGTTGATCTCTCTTAATCGGAATCAATGGGTGGGCATACGGTATAGTAGATAATTTTCATCCAAACCACTATACATCATGATGTTTGTGGTTGATTTGCTAACTATTGCACTTTCTTTCCAAAAGATACCAATCTTTTAATCAGTTAGAACCTATACACCCCTTCTAGGTTTTAACAAGCACCATCAGTGCACATTGATGTCGATTGAGGTCTTATTACTTCGTGCATTCTTGATATATTCGGTATATTTTCTTGTTGACATATATTTTTGAGCAAAATTTTTGGATCCTAGGTATGTTTAAGGTTACAGTAAAGTAGAGAAGATGAAATTAAAGGAACCTAGGCGGCTTATATTGATAAAGGGTAGATTAAGGTACGCATACTAACCAAAGGGCCTATGGATTGAGGGCCTATGGACTGATTGTATTAAGATGTGATGGAAATGTATTCAGCTCGTGTGGTTGAGAGTTCTTATTTAAAGACAAAAAAGGAGGAAAAAGGCTTTACATAATGTTCACACTCACAAGATCAAAGAACAGGTGGACTGGTGGTCCATGGTCAATGCAGATCAGCCGCGGGGATCAATCATCGGGTTAGCAGATGACACACAACTTATCCTCACATGTTAGGCTATAAATAGAAGACTTGAGTAACTTTATTCCTCACCACTTTGCTCTACACAATATACATACACATTCATTGAAGATCTATCTTTATTACAAAATCAAATTGAAGAGGAGAGACCAAGATTAAACTAAGAGCAAAAGAAGAGCACAAGCTACATTCTTTATTCATTACTGTATTATATTGAGGGGCACTAGATGTTTTAATGATTGTATTGATGATATAGAAGTGTAACACTATCTTGATATAATGTTATCATTGTAATTGGGCTCAGAACTCTATCTTGATATAAAGTTATATTTATTTGAGAGAATGCATTGTCTTGACATAGTGTGTTGAAGAAGGTGATCATTTCCTTGGAATAGTGAAGCGTGTGTTTGGTGACACCTATTAGTTAGGGAGACGTCTATTGAAGAAAACTCTCAATCAGATTATCGGAGAGAGGACTAGAGTGGATTAGATGACATTCATTTAAACCTTTATAAATCAGTTGTGTCATTTCTGTCCCTTAAATTATCTACTTATCGCATTTACTATTATTGTGTTGTGAACAGAGTTTAACAAAGTCATTAGCATTTATTAAATAATCTAAAACATAAGAAAACCTACATTTTCTATTTTCTATTCAACTAAATAATATTTTTTTTTATATTTATATAATTTTTTTTCTTCTCTACTCATAACCACTTTCTAAAATATTAAAAACTTACAGAGAGTAAAAAATGTTTCTCCAAATTTACACATGAACAGTAACTTTTTCTTTTTTTCCACTCATAACCATATACCCACTCACATAAATATGGATGAGTTGTCAATGCTCTAAAATAAGTTAAAAGATTTTGTAAAAGTTTTTTAAATTTTTAATAATTTTGATATTTGTAAAACTTTTTGCATTTATTTGTAATAATTTGTATAGAAAAGTGAAATGTGAACTTCTATAAAGATTCATAAAGCTTGTTAAAAAAAAGAGAACTGAGTAGTTTACTTTATAAATCTTTTAACTTTTAATTATGTGTTAAATTAAACAAAATGAAATTAGAAAATAAATACTTTGTTACAAAAATATGCATCTAAGGTAAGAGATGGTTGAGATGGTTATGATGTGAAAATGTATGAATATTCGTAAAGTATTATAGATTCGAGAGGAAATAGTGGCTCCAAATGATAAGGCTGTGTGTAGTGGGCATCAACATCGGGCGATTTCCGGCGTGAATGGGCGACAACACCGCTCCTACGGTGATTTTGGGGGCGACGGGGGGGGGGGGGTGCGCCAACTATTTGTCGCTCTTCTCTTCTGCTTCTCTTTCTGATTTTTATTATTATTATTATAATAATAATAATAATAATTGATTTTGTATATGATATATATATATTAGGCTATAACACCATTACACCCTAAAAACAAAACCTACTCTTTACTGACTAGACGTCACATGCGTAAAACGCCCTATTTTGTAGTCCCTCCACTACATATAGCTTAAGAGAATTGTTTATATCAAAGTTGATTAGGATGCCTTAATTAATCTACTAGGCTCTTCTTAGCGAGTGAGTGAGTTGAGCCACCTTGACTCATCTCGTTTATTCTTAACGAGTTGAGCCAACTCGTTTAAACTAACAAGCATCACCAAAAAAAACTAATAATTAATCATTGCAAAACAAGCAATTTGATATACATATCGAATGATAATCTTAAAAGTGTCATACATTACCTAAACAACAAAAATAACTTACATGTCAAAAGCAACCATGAAACTAAATCCAAAGCTTCAAGCAAACTTTACGCTTTGCAACAAATTAATCAAAACACAGATGGCAATATTTCACTTTCAATCTTTCATCACTCCACAAACGGAATCCCAGAAGGAACCCGTTTAGCAAACTCCTCATACTCCCCGAAAAACTGTCTCAAAAAGTACTCTTCATACGGTATTCTTCTATGAAAAAAGTTCCAAACGACTAGAGTAAATGCAACGGTTGAAACAGGGTTACACAACATTATTTGGGTACCAACTGACCAAATCAAGAAACCTGTGTACCCTGGATGACGAACAATACTATAAACTCCATGAGTTATTAACTTATGATGCTCTTCATGATACCTTTGAATAAGATGAGTAAAAGCCCGTCCAGCGGTTATAATAGCAAGTTTTCTTATTATTTCCCCAATAATAACCATTAAAAGCCCAAAATTGCTAATCCACCATTTTTCCTTTAACCCGGGGAAAAAGTAAAGCTCGAGTAAATATTCAAGAATCGACAGGATCATGGCCAAGATGTATTGTTGGCTGATTAATAATGATTTAAGTGTCACGTTTGATTTCCTGTGAAATATGATTGCTAAAAGATATTCAGAACCGTGAAAGAAGATTACTGCAATAAACATTTGGGATAACTGTCTGGAAGCAGTATGGTTGAATAACTCTGTCATTTTCCCTGGTTAGTAGAATATTACGGATTTAGGGTTTACGTTTGATTAAGTGATAAGGTGTGTTTTACTTCAGACCTGAAAACGAAAAGCTGCTCAGAAGTTTGATTGCAACCTCCGTATTTATATCACCCAGAAATTGCTTCAAAAAAATCATTTCTGCAAACAAAACAAAACGTTACAGTGTTACACGTAGTTGTCAATAGTCAATAGCAGTCAATAGCGAGAAGCTACATATATGCTACGTAGCGATGGCGACGAAATAGTGCCCGATATTTCATGTTTTAGTGTAAAGTAGAAGAAAACTTAAGACATGTTTTGCATTGGAGTAGTCAACTATTGTAGCAATTATAATCAATAAATAAACATTCACACCACCTAAATAACTAAAATAAAGGTGAAAAAAAAGAAAATTTACAGAACCCTCGCTAAACGGCCTATGGCGACATATGAACTGTACGCTACGTAGCGCGTTATAGCTAGCGCTAGTGTCGCTGTTGACAACTATGTGCATGATTCGGTCAAAAAGAGCTTGGAAACACTTAATCATAAAAAACCGAAAATCAAAACGACAACCAAACCGTATGCATAACCAGGAAAAAAAAACAAACCAAATTGTGAATTCAGTTTTCGGTTCCATTATCGGCTCCAAAAATCTTGGTTATTGGGATAACCAAACGGAATTCAATCGACACAGAATAATAACCAGTTCAATTCGGTTCGGCGAGACACATTTCTAATTCGGATCGGTTCTGTGTGCAATGTGTTTAATCTTTCTTTACTCAATTCTAGGGCTTTGTTCCAGCAAATTAGTCAAATACTCGAACCTACAATTCGCGATAGAGCTAAAAAATAACAAATTGAGGCTTCAATTCATCACTCAGATTGGCTGAATGTCTTTATTACATAAACAGTGACTAAAAATAAATCAAACTAAAGTAAGTCTTAATCGTAAATTCCTAATTTTATAAACCCTAAACCAGTAAACAAGTAACAAAAACAAAATTGAAACATTTAGACAACAAATTCGGATATAAAATTGGAAACGAAAGCTTGAATTGCACAGAAAAAAGGAATAAATTGAAAATCATGAACAGTTTTACGAATTTTACTGTGAAATAAACGGTCAACAAAACCACGTTTGACTGTGTTATAGTAGTAATTGAAAAGAAAGAAGGAAGCTTACACAATATTAGGTCAAAGTTAGTAGAGCTGATCGGAGAACACGGTGAACAGTTTGATGGCGCCGCCGATGCCGAACGGAGTACGTTGGATCTGAGCTTACGTACACTCTTAAGATGCTTCTGTTAGAGCTTCAACAACACCACTGGTTTAAGGTTTTTAATAAAAGATAAAAGAGAAATCTGCATTTTGTCTCCCTGCTATATGGACCAATTCGACAGGTTAAACACTGAAAAAGATTTTGCAAACTTTGGACCATCGTGATGTTTGGGCGGGTCAATCTGACACCTTCCGTTAAATATTTTTGTTAAAGTCCGTTGATTTGAAGAGTATTTAAGACTTTTTACAAACGTAATTTTGGCCGGTCACATCTGTGCCCCTCTGTTAGCTATATTTTTTAAAAGCTTGAAAAAACCAGCTTGCCGGGAAAAATGACAGTCTGACCACCGGATATTATCGTCTTCCTCCTTCCTCCATACTCTTCCCCAGGAAAAAACGATCCGTTTCGTCGATTTTAAGCTAAAATTACAATAAAAAAACGACCCGTTTCGTCGATTTTGAGATAAAATTACAATAAAAAACGACCCGTTTCGTCGATTTAGAGATAAAATTACAATAAAAAACGACCCGTTTCGTCGATTTTGAGATAAAATTATAATAAAAAACGATCCGCTTCGTCGTTTTTTAGTGAAAAGTTTACTAAAAAACGATCTGTTTCGTCGTTTTGAACGAAAAGTTTGTTAAAAAACGGGCCGTTTCGTCGTTTTTTAGTGAAAAGTTTACTAAAAAACGAGCCGTTTCGTCGTTTTTGAACGAAAAGTTTACTAAAAAACGGTCCGTTTCGTCGTTTTTGAACGAAAATTTTTTTAGAAAACGGGTCGTTTCTTCGTTTTTTAGTGAAAAGTTTACTAAAAAACGATCCGTTTCGTCGTTTTTTAGTGAAAAGTTTACTAAAAAACGAGCCGTTTCGTCGATTTTGAACGAAAAGTTTGTTAAAAAACGAGCCGTTTCTTCATTTTTAGTGAAAAATTTACTAAAAAACGAGCCGTTTCTTCGTTTTTAGTGACAAGTTTACTAAAAAACGAGTCGTTTCTTCATTTTTTAGTGACAAGTTTACTAAAAAACGAGCCGTTTCTTCGTTTTTTAGTGACAAGTTTACTAAAAACGAGCAACTTCTTCGTTTTTTAGTGAAAAGTTTACTAAAAAACGAGCCGTTTCTTCGTTTTTTAGTGACAAGTTAACTAAAAAAACGAGTCGTTTCTTCGTTTTTTTAGTGAAAAGTTTACTAAAAAACGGTCCGTTTCGTCGTTTTTGAACGAAAATTGTACTAAAAAACGGCCCGTTTCGTCGTTTTTGAACGAAAAGTTTACTAAAAAACGGTCCGTTTCGTCGTTTTCGGACGAAAAGTTTACTAAAAAACGAGCCGTTTCTAAGTTTAAAAAAACGTGCATATATATATACGGACTATATATATACGGAATATATATATACAGACTATATATATACGGAATATATATATACAGACTATATATATACGGAATATATATATATACAGAGTATATATACACGGACTATATATACGGAATATATATATATATATATATACAGACTATATATATACGGAATATTTATATACAACAAACATGCATATATATAGTTTCAATTCAAAAGCTTAATATATATTACATATTGTGTAGTCTTATCAAATGTTAGTTCAGCTCAATTGATTGGTGTTGTGTGCTATTAAACTAGGGTCAGGGGTTCGAACCTCACCCTTTACACGAATTCTTGGTATTTAGTTCTAGGATTAATGATAGGCTCAGGGGTAAAACGGTAAATTCAACGTTTTTTGGTCAGTCAACTGACGGCAATGAGTCAGATTGACCCGCCCAAATATCACAATGGTCCAGAGTTCGCAAAATCTTTTTCAATGGTTAACCCGTCGAACGTCGATATAAACCAGGGAGACAAAATGCAGATTTCTCAAAGATAAAATCAGCCTTACATTATGGATGACCCGGATGTACAGGTTCGAATCCTGATTCCGACCGGATTTTACGAGAGCATTAAAACTTGTCGTGTTTTTGGGTGGTGTGAGCCAACTGGGTTTTACCGGGATCGCCAAGCCAAACTCAGATGCCAGCGTGGATCCCGATTACGTCAACATAGTTGGCCTGAGTGGGGTGGTGGGGCGCGACGTGTTCGCGCAGTGAGATAACTTAACTGTGAAAGTCACCGTAAAAAAAAGATTGTTAATAATCACTTGATTGGTTAAGTGACAAAAGATGTATGACCGACGTGTTAGGTAAAATGATGAGAAATATGTAGTTCTTACTTGAGACATGATGGATAAAATAGGTAAAAAAAAGTAGTTCAAAGCAAAAAAACTTGTAGATTGTAGAAAAAGGAAAATAGAAAATGTGGTTCATATATGTAACGATTTCATACATATCTTTCTTTCCACATTGGACTAGCTTCACTACAAGGTTAACTTGTCTCTCTAAGTATACGCTGATAATACTACTTTATGTTAATAACGGTCAAACGTTATCGCCTTTGTTAAGTTGGGAGTGTTCAAAAGTTGGTATCGCTTAATAGTTTAGCGACAAACTATAACAAAATAATATGATGTTGATAGTATAATAGAACATGAATGTATTTAATGATTTTTTTAGAAATAGGGCATTCGATGAGAGAAAACCCTAAGTTTGCAGTATACCGAACGTGCATGTAACCTATTTTGACAAGATGCAAGGTGCTATTAAAGTAATTGTTTATGATATTTTCCCCCAAACGTCTCGCTCTATACAGGAAACGTGTATGACAAACAAATAGTTTATGTTACCGATGTTGATGTTATTAAACCTCCGTCATTAAATTAAGTGAGAAAAACTTTTAAGGATCAAATGTTGAAAGTTAAAAAAGTTTTAAACCGTTAAAAATGTATGGTGGCTAGATTGGAATGTTTTCATCATGACAACAAAGTGCAATATAGGTACAAAGTTTGGCCACTATTCCCCGGCGTCTGTGCTCTCTTTGTATGATATACATTTTTTGTCACTAGCGTGTATAATTTAAATAATGAACATCATAGTACAAAGATGATCCAAAATTAAATAACTGAGAGGCTTAAACGGACATTAAACTAACGTAAACCCATTCCTTTGTCTCGGTGTCATGAACGCATGTAGCTCTGACGCAACAATAGTCGTACTCTTAACAAGTTAAGAACTTTACACAATAATCCTACTTTAGATAATTTCATTTTAAGTATCCTAGTTTAGCATTGATGTCACATGCAAATTATATCACCTATAACCATGCAATCATTATATTCTATTATAGGCTATAGATGTTAGGTAGGCGAATATATGACTCGTGCTAAGAAAAGTTATAGGAATAAATTCGCTTGTGAACGTTGAAACCTTGAGGCTTCGAAGGGCTCATGATAGGAGTGCAAACGAGCCGAGCTGCTTGTGAGCCACTCGGGATCGGTTCGCTAAAAAGCTTGAACGAGCCGAGCTTAATCGAGCCCGAGCCCGAGCTCAAGCCTAAAAGTAAGCTCGTTTAATAAACGAGCCCGAGCCCGAGCTTCACCTATCGAGCTCGAGCCGGCTCGCGAGCCTAAACGAGCTTGCCATTTATATAATTTTTTAAAATATATATTTAATAGTTATTAATTAATATATATAGTGTTATAAAAAATAAATATAAATAACTAAATAATATATATATATATATATAAAATTTTATTTATACAAAAAATTATAATAGAAAATAATATATAAAAATAATTATATTATTAAAAAAATAACTAATAAATGGTAAACGAGCTTAGCTCGAGCTTGAAAATCTACTCACGAGCTGAGCTCGAGCTTTGGAAATAGAGCTCGAAACGAGCCGAGTTCGACCTCGAACTCTGTGTAAGTTAAACGAGCCGAGCTCGAGCCTGGTCGAGCTCAGGCTCAGCTCGGCTCGTTTGCACCCCTAGCTCATGGTCAACATCACACACCAATTCATTTATGTTTACTTAAAAAGAAGTACGTCTTGTTATTAGTCTAACTAAAAACCAAATTAACATATTATAATTAGTCGTATTTATTTACGCTAACTTCTTATTCCTTGTTTTTCTTAGAAAGTTTTTTCAGTATATCATATTTGCCTTCCATAGTGTTATTAACTTATGGGCGTGGGTCCCACGGCCCAATATTTATTTGTTTAGTAGTGTGAATTTACTCGTTAACATCTGAAATTTTATATACGTAGTGTAAGTTTACCCGTTTTTTATTAGAAAATTTGAGCCCAACCCCCTCGTTTACACACACTTTTATGTATTAAGTCGGACCTTCTCCACGTTTTCTTCCAAACTTCGCACGTGATGCCTGTGTCGCCTCCATAGGGTTTTTCACCAAAACAATACAATGACCTTGTTGGCACAAGAATACTACAAAACAATTAATTTCATATGAAGTACATTACTTCAGCACAAATGTCACATGCATTGTTGCAAAAATCCCGACTAGACACCTACTAATCCACGATTAATCGCTAGTTCTCACTTCAATGATTACTTTTGGGCTCGTCGGCTAATTAATCGGTCGAGGGTTTTATCCGGCCATAATAGGCGGTTCAGGGTGAGATTCCAACCAAAATCAGCGGTTTCCAGCGAGATCCAGCAAAAGCCAGCGGTTTCCAACGAGATTTCAGCCATCTTCTGGCCAAAATATATGTGTGTGTATAAAACTAAAAATTATATAAAAATATGTGCATGTATATATATAAAAGTGAAAAACATACATTAAAGTTTGATTCAATTAATCACGGTTAATTGTTTGTTCTCACCCCATTGCCTGACTACCCACTAATGATTTTATAGCATTGGTCACATGTAAACTATCTCTTTGACCTTTACTTATTCGTGAAACTATCACCAATAAGTCCAAAAAAGTGCACAACACCATAACCACTTATATATGTACTCACGTATGATTATTTTGTTTTAACGTTTGACATCCAAATCGAAACACAACAACTTGCACCCATGGCGAAGAAGAGCCCTCGAGACCATCTCCGAGTAACCGATGAAGATTCCGACCGAGTCACCAGACTCACCATCCCTCCGCAACCACCCGAAGCCTTCCACAGCTTCTACGAAGACTTCACTCTCAGAGGCATCCGAGTTCACCGATTCCAACCCGGTTCCATCTCTTGCTCCTTCACAGTCCCACCTCGTCTTACCGTAATAACATCCACTTATTATTAGTTTCTTATTCACTGATTGCGTTCATTTTATTATTTACACGTTTGTAACTTTTTCGAGTCCAACCGGTCATAAATAAATAATGTTTTGCTATTCAAAAAGGGGCTAGCTAGTAGGGGTGAGCAACGTTAACTGAAACTGAACCGAAATAACTGAGCCACACCTAACTCTTCAGTTTTTTCATATTTTCAAGCCTCTTTTCCTCTGTTTCATGTATTATATGTATTAATACTTTTATACTGTCATTTTCCTGTATTTATATCTCCCTTTCATTTCACTAATATCTCAATTTCATATATTTATACCTTCGTTTCATGTAGTTATACCTTCATTTTTATGTATTATTAAGCAAAGGTTTAGCACAAGTTTGATATTGGTTATTAACTGAACTGAACCGTTAACCGATCGGTTCGGTTCGGTTAATGCTAATAACCAAACCGAAGCGTGCACACCCCAAAATGCGTAGCCCGTTGTCTGTTTGCATTCTGTATGGATGTGAATTTGTGAACGGTACTCTCTTTTTATATGATCAGGATAGGAATGGAGATCTGGCGGCGGGTGCGATTGCGAATTTAGTAGATGAGATTGGCGCGACGATGGTGTATGAGAAGGATGTGCCGATGAATGTTTCGGTGGATATGTCGATTTCCTATCTTTCTACGGCCAAGGTTAATGTAAGTTTTGTTGCATCTTTAGCATTTGTTATTTATGCAAATGGTTTAAGATTTTCCCCAAAAGACATTCATTTTTTTTATAATCATGAACTCTAGAAATTGGAATTGAGTTGAAATCAGAGATCTTTTAGTTAATATTAATTTCATCGCTGTTTTTGCTAATTTGAAAGTTGAAACTAGGGGTGTGCATGAAACAAGATTAACCAACCTGTAACTGAATTAACCCAACCCAACCACATAACCGAAGGTTTGGTCTTGTGTTATTTCCAAAAACCGAATTTACAATTCGGTTTTGGTTTTGAATGTACCGAAAACCTAACCTGATCATGAAAACTGACTCTGTTATTGGATTTATGGATTATAATTTTAATTTTTTAATGCCGAGTAATTTATCGGAGAAATAATAAAAAGGGGTGGTCCAACAATTTTAGGTATAAATACTTAATAACTAATTTGTCATAATTTAACAAAAATATTTAGGCACAAATTTTTTATTTTGGGCCGTTTCCGTTTGGGCCCAAAAGTTTCAAGTCCAAATGACGAAACCGAATCAGTGTGAAAACCGAAAAAACAGAAACTTAACGGTTTTCAAAAACCCAAAAACCGAATTTGTCCTTAGAAATTGTTGCTCCTGGCTTTTGGGTATTATAGTTATGATGATCTTATATATAAGCTGATTATGTGACGGGTTCTTTGTTTAGATGTTTGTGTTTTAAAATGTGGGTTGTTGGCAGGATGAGTTGGAGATTAGTGCAAAGCTTCTTGGCGGGAAAGGGGCAGTGAAAGGAACTCTTGTTGTTTTGAAAAACAAAATTACCGGGGAGATTATTGCGGAAGGACGACATTCGTTGTTTTCCATAACAAGAAGCAAACTTTGAATGGGTAAAGGTTGGTGTTCTGGTTGGATGAGGCTGAAGCATGTTGTTTACAGTGCCTGCTCTTTGTATAGAATAAAGCTACATCGTTGTCGGTTTTGGACATGGCTATGAAAGTTGCTATGGGTTATAACGATCCGGCTATGAAAGTTGCTGTGGGTATCGCTTACATATAGTTCATGTTTCTCGTATATGTTTTACATTCAGTTATTTTCATGTTTCTCATACTTGTTTACATTTCTGAGGCATGAATCTTTACAGCAATGAAACCACTTGGAAAGGAGTGGTCCGTTTTTGTAAGAAGAAAGTTGATTTTTAAGATCTATTGTGCTATTCGAAGTTCTGGCTCGGGTTTGAAAAGTGGCTTATGTATGCGCTGCAATACCATGAAAACAGAAGAAAATTGAACTGCTTCACTAGAAAAATAAGCATCAGGTTTTAGGTATAACTTACGGTTCAAATTTAATATCACGAAAAACTGACTACTTAAACGGACATGATTAAATCTGAAGGTGGTTGAACTGCCTTAAACGGCGGTTGACTCACCGAGGTCATGTATAACAAAAATGTAGCTAAAATAAAAGAGAAACGGGTCAAATAGTTTCAAAATCACTGAAAGTGTATTCAAGTGGATGAACAAAAGGAATAGCCATAACTAACAATCTGCTTTCATCAATAATCATGGTTTCTTTGACCATAGGGTTAAGAGTAGCCATGTTCAATAGACCCTGACCAATACTTCAAAATCTTGAAAAAGACGCAAGGACACAATAAAAGTTATTAAAGAAATGACAAACCTAGTGCACGAGGCTTTCGCATGAATATGATCTAGGAGGGCATTGCACCAATTTGAGCCTAATGTAAGCATCACATTTATACAAGAGATTTTTTTCACGACTCAAACCCATGATCACCAGATCACATGGTAGCAACTTACAAGAATTTAATAAATAGTGTAACCCATATATTTTTACCCAAAATGTATAATAACCAATTAGTCATTAGTTAACAAAATAATTAGATCCAAATTTTATTATTTTTCCCCCCCCCCCCCCCCACCACAAAAAAAAAAAGAGTAAAGTGCCATTTTCGTCCTCGTGGTTTAGCAAATAATGCGAATTTAATCCAAAAAGTTTATTTTTTGCATATGGACCCTCCACGTTTCCCAGTTCTTGCCAATTACATCCAAATCACTAACTTCGTTAAATTTAATCGTTAAGTCAGGGGTAGACATGTCTTTTCACTATTTCTTTATTATAATACTTATTTTAGTGAACTGTGGTTTTCATCCCTCTAGTTTGTCCAAATCTGCAGTTTTAGTCCAGTAGTTTCAAATTTGCAATTTTCTTCCCTATGGTTTCATTTCACTTGCAATTAAACCCGAATTTCCTAATATCGTTAAGTCTGGTAGTTAAACCCATCAGTGTGCCCTTCAAGTGAGGGGCAATTTTGTTCCTTGTTTTTTTCCTTTCCCCCAAATACACCCAACCCCTCACATGAGGGTGCTTGCGAATTAGGACTGAAGTTTATTTAGGGAGAGAAACGACAAAACTAGTCGTCACGTGAGGGGCACGCAAATGGATAAACAACCAAAATTAACGAGGTTAATAACTTCGGGTTTGATTGCAAGTGAAATGAAACTACAAGTACGAAAATTGCAAACTTGAAACTGTTGGACTAATACCACAGATTTGGACAAACCACAAGGACGAAAACCGCAGTTCACTAAAATAAGTATTATAATAAAGAAATAGTGAAAAGACATGTCAACCCCTGACTTAACGATTAAATTTAATGAAGTTAGTGATTTGGATGTAATTGGCAAGAACTGGGAAACGTGGAGGGTCCATATGCAAAAAATAAACTTTTTGGACTAAATTCACATTATTTGCCTAACCACAAGGACGAAAATGGCACTTTACTCAAAAAAAAGAAGGGCAATTTCAAATAAATAATCTCACATTTTGTGTATTGCCCGATAATAATCTCACATTTAAATATTTCTGCAAACGGTCCAACATTTGGACTATTTTCTTCTCTCAACGGGCCTCCGTTAAAAAAAACTTTACGTCATTAAGTCTGTTTCCGAATTTCAAACCGATGTTTTAGGGCTTTTGATCGGAAAAATGATACGAGTCGAATGATGTAAAGCTTATCTCGAAACGGTGATTCAGATGAATTGATTTTTGTTAAATGGAAATTCGAACACCCGAATTGAAACATTGTTTCGTCGTTTGGATCACCGCTTCGAGATAAGTTTTACATCATTCGACTTATATCCTTATTCCGATCAGAATATCTAAAACATCAGTTTGAAATTCGAGAAAAAAAACTTGACGATGTTAAGTGTTTGTTAACGGAGGCCCGTTAAGTGAAAAATAGTCAAAAGGTTAAAGCGTTGGTAAAGAGTTTTAAATGTGAGATTATTATCGGTCAAGATTATTATTTTCAATTTGCCAAAATAAAAAGTTCTGTCCAAAATATTTAAGCTCAAGTGACAAAACCAAAACCAATCAAAATCTAAACAAAAATTGTAAAGAAAAACCGAAACAAAAGGATTTTAAAATATTGGTTATTGTTAATTTTAGACGCTCATGATAAAAAAAAGCGAGAAGATGGAATCAACACGGATTAGAGCACACTCCACATCACCGAACACCACCTCACCAAATGTTTTCTCCGGCGGCGGTCAATCCACCGTCCCGTTTTCCTCCGGCAGCCATCCGTCAAAACCCTAGACAAACCAAACCAATCCAACCGCTTCAAATACTCTCCCAATCATCATCCGATTCAACCTCCAAACGAATCCAATTCCATCACGAACCATGCAGACTTCGAAACTCCTCTCGTTTGGTTCAAATACACATACCTAGGGTTTCATCCGACGATTCTCAGCCTATTGTTTCGGTTAGTGGAGATGAAGGTGAAGCTTCGGAGCCGAGTTTTCTCGAGTTTATTACTTCCGAGAGAGTTAAAGTTGTTGCGATGGTGGCGTTGGCGTTGGCGCTGTGTAATGCGGATCGTGTCGTGATGTCGGTGGCGATCGTTCCGTTGTCGCAGTCTCGCGGTTGGAGTCAAGCGTTTGCTGGTGTTGTTCAGGTTGATTTTATTGCTTAATTTGTGGTTTTGATTGTAATTGTGGTTATAGTTTTGTTACATTGTTGTTCTAGGTCACTGGTTAAACATAAAATATGTTATTAATTAGTCAACTGCATAGTAATTGATAAGCTGTAGCCTGTAGGTTGGATCATTGGATTAGTGATTTAATAGATGTGTGTATAATTGATTGATGCGTTTATGAAAATGTCGAAACGGTTGAATTTCGTTAGTGTATTGTACTTCAAATATTTAGCACTTTCAGTTGATTTGAGTAAGTACAAGTTCTGTGAGTTTTGACGCTATTAACGACATTGTGTTCATATGTATTCATGAGTGTGTCAAAGCAAGTGCAAACTTCTTGCTAACGTCACACTCTGATGTGTAGTTCTTTATAATGACAGTTATAACACGCATACCGTTCATTTTTGACATATATATATATACTTATATATATATATATATATAGTGTTAGGATCAAAAAGAAACAGGCAAAAAGCTTTTAACGTGAGAAGTGTAAGAAGCGTTAGAGTAATTGTGCTCATTACCATTATGCTATAGTTTTGAACTAGAGTAATAATAATTAGTCTACTCATTTTGTTATTATTATACTCTATTGTCAGCATGTTTACTCTAATGCTTCTTACACTTTTCACGTTAAAGGTGTTTGTACGAGACCCCACCCCTATCAATATATGTGTTATAATTGTTTGATTGAAGTTACATCAGACCTGAACATCCGTGCAGTCTTTGTAAGGGTTATAAGCGTATAAGCTTTAACAAGGTAGTAAATATCGACTATGATTAATTTGTAACTACCGTATGTATAGATAATATTTATTGTGAAATATCTAAACTTATGGATGTAAAGTAGAGACGTCTTTTATTAAAGATGTTGTACCTTTTTTTGTTTTCCAATTGATTAGCTGCATTGATGACAGTCATCTTTTCTTTGGGGTTACATGGTATCACCAATTGCTGGAGGAACTTTAGTGGACTATTATGGTGGTAAAATAGTTATGGCGTGTGGTGTAGCTTTATGGTCAATGGCTACATTTCTTACCCCATGGGCGGCCGAAAATTCTCTTTGGGCCTTACTTGGCATGCGTGCTTTGCTTGGAATTGCGGAAGGCGTTGCACTTCCGTGTATGAACAACATGATAGCCCGGTAATAACTCCCTACCCTCTTTGTCAGGCATATACTTATGAAAGAGTCAATTCAGATTATGTTTTATCTCTAACGGGTCAAATAGTCAAATGGGTCAGAATTAACTGCAAAGGGGGGGGGGGGGTATTGTTATTGCATAAAACCGTTTAAATCATTTTACTTCAAATGTATGTTATAGATGAAACAATATATATCAATATATGTAATATTATTTGACGCGTTGAATGTTTAAAAGTTCATTTTTTTTGTGCAAATTGTGTTTTGGGTTAGCCAACCTGTTTCAACGTGTGCCAAAAATTTCCATTTTGACCCTTTACTAACGAATACGAACGGGACATATTCGTATTCGCTTGTTTGACTTTAACCGAAGAAGTGATTGAACGCAGACAATAAACGAGCGGGGTTTGCTTGTCCTTGTTTGTTCGTTAAGATAATGAGTGTGTTCATGGTTGTTATGTTCATTCATTAAGAGTATAGCCGAATGAATTGATGATTATAACTAAGTTAACACCAATTAAAAGTAAACCTGAAAATCAATCTGATGGGCCTAAAAATTAAATAAAATAAGACTAAATTGCAATGTGATGTTTTAATTTTATAAAATAATGTAAACTGACAAACATAAATAAATTTGACTGAACGAAAATTCATGAACATAAATGAATGAACAAGACATGTGTTCATGTTCATTCGTTTAACTAAATGCACAACAAGTTTTGTTCATGTTCGTCCGTCTAAATAGACGAGCGCATTTAAACTTCCAGCTCCCGCCAAATGGTTCACTGAATGTTCGTTTCCTTTACAGGCCTGCCCTTTACCAACTCGTTTGACTCGCCCATTTTGCTACCTACTTACATGTTCATATCATTACACCAAATGATTGTTATTCAGTCAAAACTGAAACAGCGTTAATTTGTTTGACCTTTTTTAGATGGTTTCCACAAACTGAACGATCGAGGGCGGTTGCGCTTGCAATGGCAGGGTTTCAGCTCGGAAGTGCTATCGGGCTCACACTTTCTCCAATCCTCATGTCACAAGGCGGTGTCGGAGGTCCGTTTATAATATTTGGATTATCCGGATTCCTATGGGTTTTGGTATGGGTATCTGCAACATCTAGCACTCCAGAAAGAAGCCCTCAAATAACTAAATATGAGTTAGAATATATACAAAGCAAGAGGAAAAAAAGCCAAACGAAAACAGTAAAAATAATCCCACCGTTCAAACGTTTACTTTCAAAATTACCAACTTGGTCCCTCATTGTTGCCAATTCCATGCATAGCTGGGTATTTCATTTTCTCTTTATGTTTTACCATATGCAATAAAATATTATATTCTGGTACATGAACTTAAAACAATTTTTTGACAGGGATTCTTTGTTATTCTTTCATGGATGCCGATTTACTTTAAAACAGTAAGTCTTAGTGGCGTATTATGTTTCTCTATGGATATATAAATAATAGTCTATTGAAATAACCATATCATTATTGTTTTGTACAGATATATCATGTTGACCTTCGACAAGCAGCGTGGTTTAGTGCTGTTCCGTGGAGTATGATGGCATTAGTAGGCTACTTTGCTGGTGTTTTTTCTGACAAGTTGATTCAAAATGGTGTGACTGTAACTTTGACCCGCAAAATTATGCAGGTACGTTAATATTAATTAATATCTGATCTTTGTTTAGTTTGGTTTTAGGAGAAAAATGCTGTCTAAATTCTTCTTGCTTGAACTCTTCTTTCAGTCAATTGGTTTTATGGGACCTGGTACTGCTCTTATTGGTTTGATTATGGCAAAAAGCCCAGTAGTAGCATCTGCTTGGCTTACTTTAGCCGTCGGGTTGAAATCATTCAGTCACTGTGGCTTCCTTGTTAACCTACAGGTACTGTCTATTCTCTTGTGTCATGACTCATGACTAGATGTAGGCCTGCAAACGAACACGAATGAAGTATTTTCATGTCCGTTCGTTTAACTTTAACCGAACAGACGATCACGAATGAAGTATTTTCATGTCCATTCGTTTAACTTTAACCAAACAGACAATCAAACACGAATAATTAGACTAAAGGGTTTTCTTGTTCATATCCGTTCGTTAATAGTATAAACAAACATAATTTAGCAACTGCCAATTAAAAGTAAACGTGAACATTAATATGTTGGACCTAAAATATTAAAAAAGCTAGACTATATTGTAATGAGCCTAAAAATGAATGAATATATAAACGAACGACCTCAAACAAATGTAAACTAACAAACATAAACTAACTTAATGAGCGAATGTTAACAAACATTCATTAACATAAATGAGCAAACAAAACATGTGCTCATGTCCGTTCATTAATTAAATAAACGAACATAAACAAACTTGTTGTCGAACAGTTCACCTACGGTTCATTGAGCACTTGGTTCGTTTACACGTCTAACTAGAGATGACAAAATAGGCGAGTAGGGAATGTTTGGTTAGGTGCCAAAGTAGGTTTGAGCCAAAGCATGTAATTCTCATGTGCATTCCAACGTCCAAACAGATTGGGGCGGGTTCATCCACTGTGAAAGATACTAAAAAATATCTGATTAGAATACTGTACTTACAATGGAGGGGCAAAACTCAATATATAGGAAAGAAACCCTAATAACAAACTAGTACTGATTATAGTTGTCATTTTCCAACTGAGACTTACGTATTCAATTTACATTTGAGCAGGAGATTGCTCCACAGTATTCGGGTGTTCTACATGGTAAGAGTCTAAGAGACACTCTATTATTCACTTATATATGTCAGATTTTGACTAGAACTCGCACAACGGTGGACTTTAGTCTTCTACATTATGATTAAGTCTTTTCTTATAATCGTGTTATTGTTGTTGTATAGGTATATCAAATACTGCAGGCACATTAGCTGCCATACTGGGGACCGTTGGAGCGGGTTTCTTTGTGGAATTGGTGGGTTCCTTTCAGGGATTCTTATTGCTGACATCACTTCTCTATTTCTCAGCAGCAATGTTCTGGAACATATTCTCGACAGGCGAACGGGTAAATTTTGATGAAGGTAATTAGCTAGCTCTTTCGTGTACTCATTTCTGTAGATTTGTCAAAAAAATAAATGAATCATGTACATGTAAAGTGAGATGTATATGACGTTATTGCGTTACAATATGATATGGTCTATATCTTTTTATAGACTCTAATACACTGGTATGGAAGGTTTACTAGAGAACTACAAATAAATTCTCTCTTCTCTTCCACTCGATAAATCTTGACTGTCCATCTTTCTCATTCAATCCTTGATCAAAGTGATTGGATACTTCCATATCGTTCCTTTTGTTCTCTTGTTGAGAAGTGAGATCTTTGCCATATCGAAAGGGTCAAAAGTGGATTATTTTGTTCTCTAGTTATTCGAGGTTGTCTATGAACCACCATCTACACTAGTAAATATAAGTAATTATGTGATTATATACAAAAGCGTGATAAGAGAGTTTTGCAAGGAATTCAATGGTAGAATCAAAGAGAGAACAGAGAGAAGATTTGATCAAATCAAGTGTGTCTCATCCGTTCATTCATACTGGTGTATAACGGCAGCTAACTAAACTATTCCATCATTTGTTCTTGATGTGGGATATTAATACGATGCTGTGTAACGATACTTTATTCGTAACCAACTAAACTTTTTTACATGTAGTTCAAAAATTAAATCGAATTAATGTAAATGAGCTTGTGTGACATTTGATTGTAGTTGAAGAACCATTTAATGATGACAAGGTTTAGACTTGATAATGAATGAATATAATAATCTTCACGTGTTGAAAAAATTGTCCACGAACTATATAAATATTTTTAGCACTAATAACATAATGAAATTATTCTTAAAAGTAGAATAATTTTCAATGATTTGTGTAAGAAGAGTCATCAAAAGTTTAGCGTGTGAGGATTGAGGATGAAACAATCAAATTTTATCAATTTCAAGTTATGGTGGACCTAAAGCTCCAGGGACTAAGTTGCTGATTCGCTCTTAATCTCGGGTCTACCATGTTATAACAATACTCATTTTCTTTAGTTCAGGTTGGTCCTAGGTTAGTCCGAGTAGATACAAGTGCTCACCCCTAGTTGAGGATGTTGGTTTCCCTATGTAAATTCTTCGGCTCCACCCAATGGAACTAATACAAGGGAGAACGGTTTGAATTACGGTCATAGAAACTATTGGGGATCACATTTGATGATCTTCATGAGAAATAGGTACCGGGAAAGACTAAATGTGAATCAAAAGAATACACAAGATGTGGCGTCATGTATTACCTTGTCATTATTAATGGGATGATATTGATAGAGTTGGGTGTCTTATGCTAAATGAGTGATTTGTCTTTAACGTATGACAAAACTAGAAAATTATTTTCATGATTTCAAAAAACACTCTTTGGGTAAAAAAAAATTACTATACATATTTGGTAAATTGTTTCCCAACTACACTATTAAAAAACTAGAGTTTAGACTGTTTATGTTAAAGTTGACAAGTGAATATTAGTTTGGCCGTTGATTGATTACACTCTTATTTTAAATAGAAATTATGTTCGAAAGCATTTGTTGAAAATTACAAGGAAATACGTTGTCATATAAAGAACCATATAATAAAACAATTGTGCTATCAAACTAGTTGTTCTGTTGGTTGATATTTCCCTTTCGAATTTAATTCATCACCATATGCATTTTAAGACGTGGACCTCGTGGTGACTAATAAATAATCATCATAATAGATTATCAATATAATAACTAAACAAAAGGGTAAATATATTTCTATTATCTAATAAGAATAGTGATTTGACTTTTCAACTAAATATTCAAATCTTATCACAACAATTGCATAATTTTTTATGTTTCATAAATATTCTCACAATTATAAACAAAGGGCCAAATAATGTTTTAAAGATGAGACTTACTTGAAGAGAGACACTTAATACATATCTTTTTATGAACACCAACTAATTTTTTAGTAAAGTAACATAATAATCAATAAACACGTATATATATTATTTTAAATGTGATATATAAGATGATTATGGATTTATGGTGTTTATAATTCTCATAATTTTCTTACCTTAAAATTGATTTTGTATCAACGGGACTTAAATTTGGAGTAGACACTAGTTGATTTTATAATGTTAAGAAAGTTAAATTAGAAGTTGGAGGTGGGAATCCACTATTGGAATATGAAGGTTTGACTTAGATAATTAATCATGAAATCCTAGGATATTGCTTAAAAGGTATTTCTTTATTATGTCGACAATTTTATTTTAAATTATTGGTTCAACATATAAATATGTATTCAAGTGCAAAGGGTCTCAAATAACCCATCTAATAAAGTGAATCACTTAATTTTCAAGCTGATGTCATTTTCTTGAAACATATTCATTTGGGGTATAAAATGTACCATAAACACTTTTGGTGTTGAAAATGAATATAAAAGCATATTAAATTCACTATAGGAAAAGAATATATATTAATTGAAAGTGTAAAACCCAAACCTTCCATGAAATTAACAAAAATCCATGTTCCTTGTGTGAAATCAACTTTTAGGGCCTTTTGCCAATTATAAATATTTACAACAAATCAAATCACAACCATATTATAAAATAAGTATATTGATTTCTATTAATCCTAACTGTCAGTTTTTAGTCGTTGTCGGTCCCAACTAACCAATTGACTGCTGATGGTCCCATCTTTCAACGCATTTGTTCTCAATAGCCTACGACTAACAAAATCATAATGTCGTTACTTACATGTCGCCAGAAAAATCACATTTTTTGCTGGGAAATGTGAGTTTCCGATCAAAAATGTTTTTCCGGCGACAAACAACTAACATCGCTAGGATTCCTTTAGCCGCAGATCGTTTGGAACAAATACGTTATAAGTTAAAACCGTCAACAACCAATTCATTAGTTAGGACAAAAAACGAGTTGAAACCGACACCGACCAAAAAATTATAGTTAAGATTAATAAAACCAATAAACCTATAAGAGCATTCCCAGTCCATCTCACATCTCAATCTCTATAATTACACTACAAAACATTACATTTTTCTCTCATGTTCTCTTTAATCTAATCACAACCAATTCAACTAATATTAAAAAATAGATATAAACAAACAAAGTTTCCCCAAATTTATAAAAAAATCACTACATTTTTTTTATCTATCCTATAATTTATACTCACAACTGCTCAAAACCTTACACTATAATTTACAAACCGTCAGATGACACCATATTAAGTCTTTCCGAAATGAAGAGCCACCATATGTGACACGGTGATTAGTCCACGAGCAGTTGGTCAATTTGTTGTATACTTATTATTATTATTATTATTATTATTATTATTATTATTATGTTTTGATTTAGTCTTGTTTTAATAATTTAATCCCAAAGAATTATTCATAAACACACAGACATTCGGTTAGACCAATATCTTCCGGTAAACGATTGAATCCCACATATATCATCACTTATCATATTATTATTATTATTCTCTTTATTATTTACAATCCAAACAAACACAAAACAACAACAATAACAATTTACATATGAATCAAACGCGAAGATCACCGGTGACTGGCTCCGGCCAAGTTTGGAGTCATCAGAGTTCAAGCCCCACTTCTAATTCTAATTCTAAATCATCTAAATCAAGTTCCGGTTCAGTTATATACGGGTTACCCAAGATTCAAGAACCAAAACCCAAGAAAGATGTCTCATTTTTCAGCCGTATGGTCAGGGTTTTTACATGTAGTGGTGATATTGCTTCTAATGATGATGATAAAGAAGATCATGCTCAATCTGCTGCAATTCAATGTAAGTTTTACTAATTAACTTAGATATTTTATTAACTTAATTCATGTAATGATTCATAATTCAGCTTCTTGTGTACTTAATTTGGGGATTTTGAATTTAGGGTTTACAGTTTTAAGGTAAAATCATGTAGATTTTGGTATTTGTAAAGGTTAAGGTTTGGAAGTTAAATTTAGGAATTAGTTGTAGATATGTTGCATTTTTTCGGTCGGTAGATGGCATACTAATTGTGTCGAGTTGGAGGGTTGAATTGTTAGACTCGGGCATGAACTGTATCATTATTTGTGTCAAAGATATCAACCGTTAGCTGAGCGGAGTAGTGTAAACAAGCCGGGCACGACTCACGAGCTCAGTTCGTTTATTATTTACTAATTGATTTGCTGCATGTTTACCTGACACCAGTGGCGGATCTAGAACAAAATCTCAGGGGTAACGTTTCATACAATGTAAACGAAACAAAAAGAGAAACACGATAATAAATAAATCTAAACACATGGGTTGCAGATTTATCCTCTTAGGTTTTCGAAATCTAGAAATCGAGCCATTGCATCGGGTTTTTTTTTTCACTTTATCAAATGTTTCTATTTTGACCGAACAAATTCAAACACTGTTCAAATACTCATTACCCATTTGATTGTGCGAATTCGTCTTGATAAGCTTCAATTTACAAAAAACATCCGGTTGCGGCTGTAACCGGTAAAACCAACGCTATCTTCATTACCTGGCAAACCAGAAAGGATGCCACTTTTCCTTTGGTTTATCAAATATTGGAGCTAGCGTCGGCAATCGTGGTTGCAACCGCAATCGCTGAAAGGTGTTTTTCTTAAATGAAGCTTATCAAGTCATATTTGCGCAGTCGCATGAGTGATGAGTTTTTGAACAATGCTCTGATTTGTGCAGTCGAAAGAATAACGTTTAATAAAGTAAAAGAAGAGGCTGTAATGACTCAATTTCAAGTTTTCAAAAACCGAATACAAGCAATATGAACCTTATGTATTTAAATTTATTTATTATCGTGTTTTTATTTTTGTTTTGTTTACATTGTATGAAATACGGTAAAAAAAATAAATAAATTTTAAACTTCAAACTAAACAGCAAACATAAACCAAGTATGGTTAATGGGTCATTGGGTTTTAATTAGTTTGGGCTTTAAACTTTGGTTGAGGTTTAATTGGTTTGAACTTTAAACAAATATGGGTAACATATTTTTTCAGGGGTAGTGAAGGCTACCCCTGCTAAGCCTGTATATCCGCCACTGGCTGCCACTTTATTGTAATTAGTTTGTTTAAATAATGAAAAGTTTCATTGCAAGTATAAATATATGTTTTTTTTGGATTTTTATATAATGATAATAATATATGCATATTGTAATACAAACACGACCCGTCTAACCCATTTATAGAAACGAGTCAAAAAGGTTGACATTGAGGCTGGTTGAAACGGGCCAAACAAAATTGGATGGTTGTAATAACATTTGTTCAACATTCGGTTTGATTTACATTGAATTTCCAGAAAGTGTTAAAAAGTGTGTTTTTATGCAGCTTTCACAAATACAAGCAACAACAAGCTGGAGCACTCGGCTTCTACTACGTCTTCTGTGGCTTCTATGGCGTCTAGTGGACAACAGGCCCCGGATGAGTTAACTTTTCAAGATCTTTGTAAAGCAACTGGAAATTTCTCGGCTGCAAATATTATCGGGGAAGGAGGTTTTGGGACTGTTTACAAGGGAAAGTTGAAGAACGGAACCGTCATTGCTATAAAGCGTGCCAAAAAGGTTCTTTATGTTTTTGGATCTCTTTCTTGTTGGACTAATAGTTTAGTAATTGTGACGGGTTGAATTGGTGAATCTGAACACAGGCCCATATAGTTTTTGTCAGTGATATCAACCTTAACATGGACACAAATAAAGTCGTGTAAGCGTGTAACCCGGGCGCAACCCATTTATTGCTACGAATCAAACGGGTTGACCGTTAGGGGTCGGTTTGGGCTCAAACTGTACCAAAAATCCAACATATGGTTTTTGAATGTTTGAAAACTGTTCAGTTTTTTCGATTTGGGTTCTGTTCGGTTTTGTCATTTGGGCTCAAAAATTTTCAGCCGAAAAGAAATAAAAAATCCAAAAATATGGTATGGTTCGGTTTTTTCGGTTATAATTACATGCAAAACCAAAGCGAAAATTTCAGTTTTTACGAAATCATAAACCAAACCGTCAGTTTTTATTTGGTTTCGATTTATTCGGTTTCATGCACCCGTATATTGATAGTTGTAAACTTGTAATCAAGTGGTAAACGGGTCATAAGCGGACTGGCAGGTTGTAATATACATGTTTATCTGGTACTCTTTTTAACCTTATCAAATATATATCTATTATAATTTTAAGCTGTTTGACGGGTCAACCATGCCAAACTTGAGCACGATTGACTTCTATTACCGTGTTAAACATGTCAATCCGAACATGACTTTTTATCAAACGAGTTAGATTTTACAACCCAAAACCTGCTTATTTCTGTGTCATCTTTTGTATCGTGTCAGACTGTCAGTTGATACCTCCCCTAACTAATAACCGTGAAAACAAAGATTTAAAATTGAAAACTTTTTAAGCACTCACATGTTTTATATGATTTTAATTGTTTATTTTCATTTTGTTATTGCAGGATAATTATGACAAAGAGACACCAGTGGAGTTCAATAATGAGATACTAACATTATCAAAGATCGAGCATCTAAATCTCGTTCGATTCTATGGATTTGTAGAACATGGAAACGAACGTTTAATTTTAGTAGAATACGTTCCAAACGGAACTGTTCGTGAACATTTAGACGGTAAGCCAACGCTTTTCTGAAAGGGACAGTTTCGTTCTTTCATGTAGATGAATACTATTATTAAGTTTTCCTTTTCAGGTAAACGTGGAAATGGGCTTGAAATTGGAGAACGTTTGGATATCATGATCGATGTAGCTCACGCAGTTACATATTTACACACATATACAGGTAGTTTTTCATGATTATAACATTCTTGAAATTTTCATAAATTTCTAGAATCATAAGATAACCATTTTCTTTAGTTAAAACTTAAAATACCATATTTCCCCTTACAAAGTAGTTAGAATACCAAATATACCCAATTCATTATAAACAATTTAATGAATGACCATTTTACCCTTATTTTTCTTAAACTTTAAAATTTCATATAACCATCTTTAACTTCATTTTTTTATTAGTTTCCCATTTTTAGCTTAACATGTTTTTATCATGTGATTATCTTGTTCGAGTTAGATTGCTTATCGTTCGATTATCATGCGATTATACCTGCTAGATTATCTTATTTGAGTTCGATTTCTAATTAGGACATTCAAATTCGATTGTTCTATTATCTGCCGTCGAGAGATCAAAAGAGGTGAGACAATGGTTTGGTTCGCTTGCTAATCGTCAATGTAGATCAAAACCAAAATAAGAAATAGGGTTTAAACAAATATAATGGGAAGAGGTAGAATGTAAAAGTTCATTAAAATTGGGTATATATGATATTTATAGTTTTGGTTGGGTATATATGAAAGTTTTCAAGTGTTTTAAAGAGTATATATGAAATTAATCATTTTCTTTATTGTTTCGCAGATCAACCGATAATTCACAGAGATATAAAATCATCAAACATACTGTTAACCGATAAACTGCGTGCGAAAGTGGCTGATTTTGGCTTCGCGCGTATAAAAGTTGAAGATGCGGATGCCACTCATATTTCAACTCAAGTTAAAGGAACTGCAGGCTATATGGATCCTGAATATATTACTACATACCAACTTACTGATAGAAGTGATGTTTATTCATTTGGGGTTTTGCTTATCGAACTTGTGACCGGAAGATTACCGATTGAATTAAGTAAGCCGAATAATGAGAAGCTTACAATAAAGTGGGTAAGTGAAAAATAATTTACTAAAAGATTTCAACACAGACCAAATTGGCCCATTGTCATTTTTAGGGGGTGTAAACGAGCCGAGATAGGCTCGGTTTAAGCTCTATCTTTACAGTTCAAGCTTGGCTCATGAGTAGTTCTTCAAGCTTGAGCTCGGGTCGTTTATTATTTAATCTATATACATTTATGATTGTTTTTATATATTTTTAAATTATATTTTAATATTACACGATATATACTTATGCGCTATTTGACATATATAATTTGTACTATTTATTATTTTTATAATTATTATTATACACACACACACACACACACACATACGTACGCACATAAATAATGTATTAAATAAAAAAGTATATAAATAATAGGCTCGTTTAGGCTCCCGGGCTGGCTTGAGCTCGATAAGTGAAGTTTGGGCTCGGGATTGGCCTCAGTTTTAAACAGGCTTATTACTAGGCTTGAGCTCGGCTCAGTTCGAGCTCTATTTATGAAACTTAAGCTTGGCTCGTTAGTTATCTATTAAATAGCTTGTATACATTCATAATGTGGTTTTTATCATAATTTAGTACATAACAGTTATTGTTATATAAATATATATTTAAGATATTTAAAATATTAAATAAAAGTTACAATAAGTGGCTCATTTAAGCTTGAGCTCATTTAAGCCCAGCCCGTTTCAAGCTTTTAGCGAGCCATAAATATATATTAAATATATTACATAAAAACTCTATAAATAGGCTCATTTATGCTATCAAGGCGAGTGAAGTTTGGGCTTGGGCTTGTTTGTTAAACAATCGTATTTTAAGCTCGAGCTCGTTAAAGCTCGTCTCAATTCATACTTTTAGCATGCTACTTCGAGTACCTTACGAACGACTCGGCTCGTTTACATTTTACAATCATTTTGCAGGCATTGCAAAGATTAAAAGGAGGGGAGGTGGTGCTGGCAATGGATCCAAAGCTAAGGCGGAGCCCGGCCTCGTTGATGGTGGTTGAGAAGGTTTTGAGATTAGCAAGACAATGTGTGGCCCCAACGAGGCAACATAGACCGTCCATGAAGAAGTGTGCAGAGATCTTGTGGAGAATTAGAAAAGATTACCATGAACATGCTGAGGTCATGGCGGCTGCAAACCATTCTGTACAGGTACCGGAAATTGATGCTAGAAAGAACCGGCGTGAGTTTTTTGGTATTGAAGATAGTAGCGACAACCAAAGGTTTCAGTCTGCGTAGAGGGTGAATAGAAAAGGTTTTGTATGTAGAAGATTATTATTCAATTGTGTATTTGTATTTCGCATTTGTATGTTTTCTGTAATTGTTTACACATACATACACATATTTTTTGGTGATTGATATTTTGGTAGATAATAGTAGTTTGAAGTTTTGTATTTTGGTTGATTGCAACAATTGTATTAATATTAATATAGGTTTGTTGCTATGGGAGTGATAGACATGAATAATTGAGTATGTTTTTATATTCTAGCTAATCCAATGTTTAAGAAGCTGCATGACACCTCAAAGCAAATTTAAAGTGTTAACATAACTTTATTTAAAAGAGATCTTTCCAAATCTTTTCATGATCGCAAAAGATAAAGGTTGTTTAGTTCGTTCTTGTTGTAAGGTGGTTGATGGAAACTTAAACTTGAAGTGGAGATGGAAACGATCGAATATGAATCAGTTGGAGAAGTTTGAGCTCTTGGCATGTTTAAACATCCGACAGACAATCACGTTAAGTAGTATACCAGATCGTTGGGTTTGGCAAAAAGATTCGTCAGGCATATTCTCGGTGGCTGCAATGAAGCATGTTCTATTCAAGAAGTCTAACCCCTCTGTCCCGTTTATAATGAAGTGGAATAGTTGGGTTCCGTTAAAAGTCAATATTCATGCTTGGAAGGCGGAAATGGATAGGCTCGCGACTCGTACGGCGCTCTCAAAAAGAAATATTCAGGTGAATTCGGTGGAGTGTTGTCTATGTGGGGATTACGACGAGTCTAGTGACCATCTTCTCACCTCATGTTACTTTGCCACGTTAGTTTGGCAGTTCGTTAGTAACTGGTGCCACATCCCCCCTATTTTTGCTTTCTCGGTCCGAGACTTGCTTAAAATTCATGAGTATAGCAACTTGGATCGGAAGATAAATAAGGTGTTATATGGGATCATTCTCACGGCTTGTTGGTGTATTTGGAAGACAAGGAACGAAGTCATTTTTCAAGGCACTTCGGCGAGCGTCTCAAAAACGGTGGCGGACATAAAATCGTTAGGATTCCTTTGGATAAAAAATCGATCTTCTTTTAAAAATTTGCTTTGGAAAGATTTGTGTAATTTTTCCTTTTAATTTCCTTTTGTATCTGGCTTCCTAGCGCCTTGCTAGTGGTTTTAAAGAAAATCGCCGTTCGAAAAAAAAACATAACTTATTATTGTTTTTGTTTATCTACTGCTATTTATATGAATAATTTATGGCTTCCACGTAGATATATAACACAACATTAAATCAGGTTGAAATTATCAATCTATAAACATGAGCATCTAGATATAAAAAGACAACAATCACCATTTAATAAAGCAATAATAATAGTTATGTTATTTTTCTCAAATTCAATACATATATAAGTGTGATTTTTCAATTCAAGAATTATAAAATATGTTTGGATACAATAATATAGCCCCACCAGTTACAGCACAAAATTCAATTTAAAATTATATACGACTCGAGTAACCCGATTAACCAGACCCGACAAACCACCCGAAACTCGATTAACCCGACCCACAGGACCCAAACCTTAATAGGGTCGGGTTGCGGATTAATTTATTCTTTTATAACCTAAGCCGATAGCGGATTATTAACATTTTTTTTTCTTAATAACCTAAGCCGCTATTGGTAATAGCGGATTAGGAACAAATTTTTTTTTATATAACCTAAGCCGCTATTGGTAATAATGGATTAGGAACAAATTAAAAAAAAATTATTCTCATCGTCTTCATCAGTTGAACTACTGGTTGAATTAAACCACAAAACACCAACCAAGCCATCTAAAAAAAATTATCAAATTGATTGAATCAAACAAAACTTGTAAGGTATTGATGTTGCATTCAAATCCTTTGTAATAATCCTTTGTCATATTATGCATGTGATAATGGTGCTTGTGAAGAAGCTATGGAGACTACAAAACTTGTAAGGTAAAGTGATTGATATTGCATTCTAACCCTTTATAATAATGGTCTTGTAGAAACTTTGTCATATTATGCATGTGATAATGGATGGGCTTGCTGGAAAATAATGAAGCCAGCATGTGTAGCTTGTGCAGAAGCTTTGAAGTATTTGTCATTATACAGGAGAATCCAAAATTAACTTGGTTAAGGTACACAAATTAAATGGGTTAGTTTGGTTTGTTAAAACTAACTAGGTTAACTTGTTTTTGTTAAAAGTAACGTTTGGTTAACGGGGTTAAATGAAATTCAATGGTATACTCCTAATCCTCTATTGGCAATAGAGGATTAGCATATGTGTCAAGTAATCCGCTATTGAGAATAACTGATCCATATTTCCTTCCTCATAATCCACTGGTAGCTATGAAGGATACACCACAATCCTTTGTTTTTTTTTACCCCACCATTTTAAAAAAAAAATGTCTTGACTAGGCGTTGCCGAGAATCGAAAGCTCTAACACCATTGATACAATCCAACTTCAGCTGTTAACTAATGGCACAGTCCTTATGCTAACTCGAACTCATTATTATGTAACATGTTATCTACCTTCTACAACCCAACTCTAAAGCATTTTCATCTCCACTGTTAGCTGATGAGTCCTGCCGGAACCATTTGCTAATAGTCCGGTTTTCAGGCTTTCGGCTATCACTCATTGCTCATAATTGACATAAACAAGATACGCCTCAACATGTTTAATAGATTAACACTAAGGGGCGGTAACTGCATAACAGATAAGTATGCAAAACCAAAAAAAAAAAACTAGTATACCAGGCATTTGTTTGTCATAGAAAGCATAATCAAACACATTCAGCAAAACAGGTCTAAAGTAAAGACTTGCAACCAGTCAACCACACACCTTACATCCAATACAGGAATCTATAACTGACCGAAACAACATGCATGAAGAACGATGCATTCATATTTTAACGACTAGGCGAACCAGACCTACTCCTCACACTGCAACTTGAACAACTCCTTGAGCGAGATCTGGGGGACGCACTTGGAGAATACCTCCTCGACCTAACAGGCGACCTGCTAGAAGAACAACTCCTGTAGTGCCTCCTTGGAGAAGACGATACGCTTCTAGAAACCCCCCGATAGCGCCTGCTCCTACTCCTACTCCGCCTGTAGTCAGGTGAATAATCCCTACTTGAACTTCTGTAGTCCGGGGAATAATCCCTAGAGTAGTGTCGACCACGCCTCCTGTAGTAACGGTCTTCTGGAGTGTAAGATCTGGAATGGTGGCGGTTCCTCCTCAAGTAGGACCCACGTCTACCGTATGGAGAGGTGGAACGAGAGTATGATCGTCCGCGGCGCCGCCTACTGTAATATGGTGAGTATGACCTTGACCGTGACCTGCTCCTATCTCTTTCAGATGAGTAACAAGGAGAACGGCTTCTTGAATAAGGAGAATATGTCGGGGACCGACGACGAACTGCTTTAACCAACCACAAACCAACAGTTAGCCAAATGTCATGTTTACCCTTTGTGATGCATAACAATATTAATGCATGTATTTGTTTCAAAACATACCATGGGCAGACCTCAGACCAAGGTATCTTCCTGGAGTCGGGGTGCGTCCTCTTCGCCTCCTGGCCTGTAAATTAACAAAAAAAAAAACCATGAGTTCAAGAAGCAGAAATACAAATCATTGTCATTTTCATAAGCATGAAAACACAAATATTTGTAAGAGGCTCTGGTATCAAACAAAATAGCAAATAAATAAAATGAAGGAAATGGGAAATGGTAATATACAAAGTCTGATATTTGCTTTTGATGTGATTTGTTAATTTGGGAGTCTGATGAAGAGCTACAACATACAGCAACCTCTGTCAAAACAAACACTTCATCCAAGAAAGCAAACAACTTGATAACTTGATAACAAAACTATAATTATAAACATAATTTTTCAGATACGCATTGCAAATAATGCAACAAACACGAGGTTATAATAAGATAAAATTACCTTCTCCACAGTAATGACACGACCGTCAAGAACAGAACCGTCTAAGTACTTAATGCACCGATCGGCATCCTTGATACTCGACATGGATACAAAGCCGAATCCACGAGATTCCCGTGTCCAAGGATCAATCACAAGGCGAGCATCTTCCACCTGTCACAATACATTTCATCATTGTTATTACATGAAACCCTGATTTCAAAGTTGATTGTTGGCATTCATGATACAAAATTCGTTATTAATAACACAAAATGAAAATCCAATTGCTATGATTGACTTTTTCATTATATCTTTACTATCTCTTTATAAACTTTATTTATTTATTTTTTTAAATACTTTGAAAAATAATGTTTTTTAATAATTAAATACTTTGAAAAATAAGGTTTTTTAAATATTGATGTACACTATAATGGCACGTCTATATTAATACAACAATTATTTACAACTGTTTATATAGAGATGACAATGAGTCGATTATATGGGCCCATACCCATCTCTCATATCGAATTATAAAACTGTCCATACCTAGTCGCTTACTCGCCCGGCACCTATTTAATACCCCACGAGGCGTGTGTACACACATGTGATGGGTATTCTCTTTTATGTTATAACGTGGTTAAAATTACCTATTGAGATGTTCATTAACTGAAATTCATTCTTAAGCACTGACTAAAGATACAAAATATTTAATTATATTTGTTAGAATTATATCATTGTAAACGTTTCAAGTTTCTAACAGCTTTAAAATAACATTTATGATATCGTTTTAAAATTATTTAGAATAATTCAGTTTAGATATGGATAATGTTCAGGTAGGCGGCTGAGTTTCACCTAATACCATATCCGCCACACATATGCAAATTCTTTGGAAAATAGTCTCATATCCGTCTCAAACGTTTCATGTCCAGGTTCTTTGAGAATACCCATTCCAAAATTGATTTGTGCGACTAAAAGTAAAAAAGACCAAAATCCAAAAGGAGTTTTGTCACATGCCTTGTTTCTTCCTTAGTTCCTTATTATAATGGGAAAGGAAATGAGAAGTACAAACATCACTAGTGTTGTTTATGTATGAGAAACGTACAATTAACTAATTATGCATTTTTTTTAATTTGAGATTTTCGAGTTTTCTCACATGCCTTGTTTCCTTGTTATAATGAGAAAGGAAATGAAAAGTACAAACATCACCAGTGATGTTTATTTATTGATGTCACGTGTCATGTTGGCAGACTTTTTATGGATCCATTGATGTGAATATGGTAATTTCCTATCCTCCCTAAATGTTATATAAAGGAACCATTCGCCCCTTCTACAACATATACCCATTTTTTGTGGAACTTTTTTTTCCAATGGATTTGGTGGATGAGATCTTGTAAATGGATCTGCCTTCCAAGAGCATACCCAGTGCTTGACTTAGCCCCCGATATTGCGCAGAGTCTGGAAAGGGGCCGGATCTCTTCGCGATACTAATATACACAGCCTTACCGTACACTTTGTGCACAAGACTGTATTCCACAGCTTAAACCCATGGGATCTACCTCCCAAGATATTATAATTTCGGTCGTGATTTCTCTGTTTAAATTAAAATGTATCAATCGTTTATAAGTTGGTTTTACAACAGATCATGCAATGAACTCAACGCAGAATAACTATGACTGTTGTCAAAATCAAATTTTAAAGATTCATACATTTTTCAAAGTCAAAGCTCACGTGGAGGGCTTGGAAGGTCCACCTCGGGGGCTTAATAATGTGGGCGGTCGATTGCTTATAATAAACAATCTTTATCTTTATGGTGTTTGTGTCCCTCTTTTTTTTTCGATTTTTGTAGTATATAAATATACAAGGATTATTGGATTAAAATAATCTCACCTTTAATGAGTTCGCCAATAATAATCCCATCTGAGTTATTTCCGTCTGGCAGTCCACCTTTTCCGTGTTTTTTGTTTTATGATCCCCCGTTAAAAAAAATTTAACGGGGTTAACTTTTTGCTGATGTGGCTAGATGAGTTGGCACACACCCCAAAACACATGGCTGCTACGACGTCGTTTTGCACCTCACCATTTCACACCGGAATATCCTCTAACCACCATCGGACAACTCTACCGTCTTCAACCTCTATCCTAACCTTCACCAGCCGCTCACCTACCCCTCTCCGGTTATCAATACACAGTCCAACGGTGGTTGCGGCAGCTTCCAACGCCGTAGAAGTCGAGAAACCGGCGGTTTCGAATTAGGGTTTAGATGACATCAAATCGTCTTCTTCGAATTAGGATTCAGATGACATCAATTTGTTGATCATCTTCTTTTAATTACGGTTTAAAAGATACCGTCTTCAACCTCTATCCTGACTTTCACCGGCCACTCACCTACCTCTCTCCGATCGTCAATACACTGTCCGGCGGTGGTTGCGTTAGCTTCCAACGCCGTAGAAGTCGAGAAACCAGCGGTTTCGAATTGTGGGTTAATAAAATCAAAGAAAGAAAGAAAAAAAACCATGTAGGATTTTTAATGACTGGTATTTGGAGTTAATTTTATATCTGCTTGTTTGTAGTAAGTGAAATATCTTATTTATGATCCATGGGATTTGTGATCCGCGATCACGTGGTGAGAGGTTAGTTTAGATAAAAAGATGACCATTGCTTTTTTTTACAAATTACATATACCAATTAATAATATCGTGCTTTTAATTTTTGTGCCAAAATTATTTTCTTTGATTTTTTGTTCTTTTCTTGCTTTGTTTTTCTATCCTTATTATTGTAATGAAACATATTAATAATAACACATATATGCATTTTATCATTCTATCAAAAGTAGATGATTTGTGGAATGTGGATCATGGTGATTCTTTAGCCTAAAATTCTTCAGTGTATAAATAAATATATATAGAAGATAAAATATAGCTATCTGAAACAGTGAAACTTACCGATCCAGCCAAGGTTAAACGAGCCCGAGCTCGAGCCGCCTAAGAGTGCTCGAGCTTCACTTATCGAGCTCGAGCCGGTTAGTGAGCCTAAAAGGCTAAATAACCAGATGATAGGATTAATAATAATTCAAGAAATTCGAGAATCCGTAACAGAATTAACACGAATTTGATCATTGAAACAATTTGCAAATAAATAGTAAGTTTTACAAAACGATACGAATTGCAATCAGATCTATAAATGATTAATCATTTAATAACGTAATTCAATTCGTAAATTTAATGAAAATTAACTTTTACAGATTCATGAAAGGATATAGAGGAATAGATTACTCACCTCAACAAGTTGTAATGAAAACCTGTGGATCAACAACAAGGATGAATGAAGAGATGAGATAGATTTTTGATGGATGAATGTGATGTAACGTATATTAATATGTGCTGCTGAAGGAATATGAATATGAAAACTTTACGGAAACGGAGGTTATGCCATGCACGTGGATGTTGGAACTCTCCCGAATACAACAGAAGCTTCTGGATTCGGACGCCAAATACACCTTTCAATCGGCTTTACGTTTTTCACCATAGATACACTCGTCTTTTCATCCGGAACTCACTCACCTAAGGCCAACGTCAATGGACACTCACTAGAAGACACATTTAGACACGGCAGTGCGGTGAGATAAAACTCGTTCAGTTTAATGATTACATCATCATCAGGCCCGGCTCTTGTATAAGCCTACTTCGGGCCTCTTTAAAAAAAGGCCTCATTTTTATTAAAAGATGCTATACATGAAATGTATATGTTAAATTGAGCAATCTAGTTTCTTTACTTTACACTATCTAGTCGAAATCCATAAAGTTAAAGTGTTTATCTTCTTGCCCATCGTAAATAATATCATTGAACAAGCCAATATTAACTTACATTTTTTTGCTAACTAAGGATTTTAGTTGATTGTTGTCACTTCTAAATTCAAATAAACAAAGAGAGATTACAATATTGAAATTTTTAAAAGGCCTCAATTTTAAGTTTTGCTTTAGGACTCCACTGCGGTTGAGCCGGCCCTGATCATCACCACATTGGTGCTGCTGAAACTATATGATGGGTGCAGGATTTGAACCTAAGTCACATAAATATGTTACGACAGGATTTGAACCTAAGTCACATAAATATGTTAGGACTTGTGACCAATTTTTTTAAGTTAAGAATCTATACGTCCCATTAAAAGTGTCATGGTTTGAAAAACACAATGTTCAAGGTATATTGAATGTTACTTTTTTTGCTTACCAAATGACAATAATGCCCATGGAAATTCGGTCTATCAATTTTGTTTATTAATATCACTTGTGTGTGTTTAAGGGTACACTTAGAAGTTGACTAATAAATTTTGAAAGTTGACATTTATAATGTGACAAATAAAAAGGGAAATATTAACACTTTTAATGGGACAGAAAGTTTACAATTATGATGACAACTGTTTCAAGATCAATTAGATTATGTTGACCCGTTCCGACCCTAACCCGTTCCAACCCATGACCCGTTTCGACCCAACCCAACCCATTTACCACCCCTATCTAAATGTAAATAATACTTCGAATAAATCGAACACGTTTTATTGTCCTAGCTTAAGATGAGAATTCGTTTGTTGTAGATGTTCTTGTAGGTAATATGACCTGCTAGATTTTACAACTGCGGTAAATAAAAACACAGCATCAGCTGCGATGATTCATTTTATTTGATTTATAATCATCCTAAATTATCATAAAGAAATTTATGCATCATCGGCTATTTAAAAATGTCATAGAAATAAAGATAATAAAAAAGTCAAGTACCAAGAACAAAACAATTATAAAAACATCGCATCAGAGAGATTCCCACAAACAAATCATCATACTCCAATGAATTGCAGATGTCCCTGTCCGGTATATCATCATTTGCAATTTAACCAACAAAACAAAATCAATTTAACAAGTGGAAAACTTAAAATTTAACTAGTGTTATCCTGTTATCAGTTATTAGGCGAAATCGAAATTGAAGTCATCGGATTTTTGAATATACAAATTGTTCGATTTTCGGTTATAGTCGGGGGGGGGGGGGTCCAATTATGTGTAGACATTGCGGAAAAAAATTAAAAATGAAGATGATGATTTTAAGTTTGTAAGAGCGTATTAGAGTACCATAAATATATTAGATGCAAAAAAAAAAAAAAAAAAAAATAGGTGTGTGTTGCGTGAAACCATACGAATACAAAGTTGTTAGACTAGTAGATTTTAAAATTCAAACAGTTTTTAATAACAAAAAAAACTAAAGTTTAGTCACAGTCTTCATTCATCATCTTGTTCATCTTCAAAGTTTCCCGGTCTTCATCACCATCAACCAATTTGGTTCGTTTTTTAAATGGAAAACCAAACCGAAACTCAAAATTCAGCTTTTAAATAAAACAAAAAATTAACCCTCGGTTAATGTTTCATTTTGATTTTTCGATTAATCGGTTTTCCGCTCACCTCGTGCAGGGTACCTAGGCATTATATGTTTGTTGACCGTTCAAAAAAAAAAAGATAAAGTGATCATTGAATTTCATGTGTATCGTACGTATTACCTAGGCATTCTGTGTTTGTTGACCGTTAAAAAAATAAATAAAGTGATCACTGAATTTCATGACTCAAACCAATTATTAAATTTTACTAAATTCATTTTTGCTTATACCTTATTAAAATCATCTATGTTCATTCATACAGATTTGTTAAGTTTTATTGTGTGGTATTTGATAAAGGCCCCTTATAACAGTATAACACTAGTTAAAAACTAAATCATTAGACTTATTGGATGATACTAATCTACTATATAATATTTATATATCGTGTGTGTGTATGATTTTACAAAAACATGTGTCAAAGCTTATACGGGGAGTCATATTCCGGTATGTCTTCCCAACATCATAACTCTTTATTGGAAAGTTAAAATGGATTGGTTCCAGTTCTGGAACTTATAATTATGATTCTAGAAGACAACCCAATTGGACTTGTACAATTTGGATAAATGAGTTGAGAGAACCATGAAACAACTTTTTTTTGCGCAAGATGCTGAATTGTTGGTACCTATATGCAATGATTGAATTATTGTGCGTTTTGTTTACATGATAAAAATATAACAAAAATTGTTTGAGAAACCTAATTAGTATATTCTACTGTGATAAATTTTGTATAATTTATCTTTTAGGTTTTGAATAGTGAACAAAATCAGTTTGTACATGCTAGAATCTGTCTTGTGAAATGAATGATCATAAGTTAAGTTGTATGATGAATGTTTGGTTTATTTGTCATGATATGGTGTGTGGATACATGTTAAGACTTTTTGGTACAATTGACATTACTTATTATCACCAAAGAGTTATTGTGTCAAGTTTGTGTTTGTGTGTGAGCTCGTACTCGGGTTTTAGAGTGATTTGTTGTTAAACACATTCGCATAACTTAAACACTTGTACTAGGTAACGATTAGCGAGTCAAGTGCATCCTTTTGGTTTTGAGAAAAGTCTATTACACGCGACACTAGGTGAGTTCATTCATTTTCCTTGTAATCTGGATTGAAAACACAAAACTATTTTAGTATACTTGTTTTATGGATTGAAAACACAAAACACTTCTCATTGTTTTCTGGATTGAAAACACAACTATTTTCATATACTTGTTTTCTGGATTGAAAACACAAAACATTTTCCTTACTTGTTTTCTGGATTGAAAACACCACATTTGTCTATACTTGTTTTCGGGGAGAAAACATGGATATACTTACATACTGTTTTCTAGAGGAAAACGCAGCGACTTGTTTTGGATTTATGTAGTTTCTTATATATCACAAGTTTATACTAGATGCCCTTATATCACTTAAAGTCCTCACGTTACCTTGAACCGATAGGATGGGATCGCAGGGTTATATGGAGTAGTACTACTGGGTTTGACAAACCCCACCCGGGCTAGTCGCGCTAGCACGGCTATGATGTCGTAATTGAAATTGAAGTCATTGGATTTTTGAATATACAAATTGTTCGATTTTCGGTTATAATCGGGGGGGGGGGTCCAATTATGTGTAGACATTGCGGAAAAAAATTAAAAATGAAGATGATTATTTTAAGTTTGTAAGAGCGTATTAGAGTACCATAAATATATTAGATACAAAAAAAATAAAAAAAATAGGTGTGTGTGGCGTGAAACCATACGAATACAAATTTGTTAGACTAGTAGAGTTTAAAATTCAAACAGTTTTTAATAATAAAAAAAACTAAAGTTTAGTCACAGTCTTCATTCATCGTCTTGTTCATCTTCAAAGTTTCCCGGTCTTCATCACCATCAACCAATTTGGTTCGTTTTTTAAATGGAAAACCAAACCGAAACTCAAAATTCAGCTTTTAAATAAAACAAAAAATTAACCCTCGGTTAATGTTTCATTTCGATTTTTCGATTAATCGGTTTTCCGCTCACCTCGTGCACGGTACCTAGGCATTATATGTTTGTTAACCGTTCAAAAAAAAAGATAAAGTGATCATTGAATTTCATGTGTATCGTACGTATTACCTAGGCATTCTGTGTTTGTTGACCGTTAAAAAAAATAAATAAAGTGATCACTGAATTTCATGACTCAAACCAATTATTAAATTTTACTAAATTCATTTTTGCTTATACCTTATTAAAATCATCTATGTTCATTCATACAAATTTGTTAAGTTTTATTGTGTGGTATTTGATAAAGGCCCCTTATAACAGTATAACACTAGTTAAAAACTAAATCATTAGACTTATTGGATGATACTAATCTACTATATAATATTTATATATCGTGTGTGTGTGTGTGTGTGTTGGATCATATTAAATTTCAATTTAAATGAATGATCTCTTATGAAACCATTGTTTGCTAACCAACCACACAATAATCATATATTATATAAAAAACGTAAATACATTTAGAATGTAAATACACGGTGTATATATTGCGTAAAGCAAATGATAGTTCATATGTAAATTTATATCTCACTTGAATCCATATGAATGTAAAAATCGAACTACACGTCCATGACAGGAGGCAACATGAACTATAGCATTACCTGAACCGTCACCAAAGAATGCAATAATGGAACGAACAACACGAGGACTTAGGGATTCTATACTGAAAATATTTTTTTTGCCTGTAATGCAATTGAAAAAAAATCAATGTTGATAAATAAATCTTAATTTTGGAACAAATTACTTGTTAAAGAGATCTTACTTGCTCAAGTGTCAAAAACATTATAACATTCCATGATCCTAACCTACCGAAATTTGGTAAGAATCCTTTGTAAAATGCAAGGACTCCCTGCAAAACAGGAACTCAAATAATCACGACATGACAACAGAATATGGTTATTCAAAACATGACAAATATAACTTTACCTCGACTCGTAAGGTTTTATCAATACAATCAACTGTACTTTTGTAAACCGATTCTCCCATCATTCTAGACTTCACCTGCCAAAACATAAATTGCATGTGACAAGAGATCAGACAGATTAGAAAAAAGAACCAGTTAGATATTGCTTTAAATGTATGGATCTTGTAGTCATATTTACTGCATTCATTATTTTTAGGGAGAATTTCATATACCCTTAAAAATATTTGAAACATCATATATGTTATATATACCGAATACAAACTTCCAATATCATGTATCCCCATAAAAACTAGTTAAAATATCAAATTTATCCATTTGATCAAAAACGATTCAATAAAGGACCATTTTACTCTTATTCTTATAAAGCTTTTAAATCTATATACCCATGAGAATTTCTGAAAATAGTATAAACTTAAAGGACGGAAAGTGTTATTTACATACTTCATAAAAATCAAGTGTGCTTAACCTTTCTCATATTTTTATAAACTTGATGGAAAATATTTTAAAAGATGAAACATACCCATCCCAAATGTTTTTTATTTTGAATTTCCTCATCAGGTGTGAGTTGTTTTGTCTACATGCTTAATATTGTACTGGTAACAAACTTTAACAAAAATAATTCTATTTATTATAACTAGTGAAAAATTCTAAGTATAAGTACGAGTAGAAATCATAACAGGATATTGACTTAATTATTGATATAAAATGTCAAGGCCATGGTCACATAAATCGCAGTATGCTCCGGTACGGGTTCGTGGAAGAAATTCCTTGTGACCTTTTAGTACAAATCAAGAGGCTGAATCTAATCTTGCCTTTTTCCTCTCCCAATTTCAACCCCTTCGTTATCAAGATCATCCCACATCATTTCCTCCAATCTAGCACTTGAGCTTTCTATGTAAGCGCTTTCCGGTTCATATCCCACTTTTTGTGTGGGCCAGATTTATAAGATTTCGTAGAACGCGATTGAAGCCTAATGTTCGAGTGAATAAACAACACAAGTTTATCCGCTCTCTTGGAATTTAAACGATTCCGCTTCACACTATGGATATAGAAGTATGTACTCCAATTTCTCTCGGCCGAAGAACCACTAATTGGTTGGGAAAGAACTTTTTTTGCTACTTCGGGTGTCTCGATCCGTGCGTACTACTCCAATCAATTGCATCCATAGTGACAGCATTGGCTTGCTTTGCGGCTCTTATATATATTTCTTTCTTCATATGAAAAGTTGCAAATTGTTGTTGCAACAGTTGTCGTTCAGCCTCATTTTTAGATATTCTTTTAAACGCCTCCATAACACCAAGTGTAACTTCCTTGTCATTGTTAGGAGCCTTTCTAGGCTCTCCACCGGGTGCCAACTTCTCTAAGTAGTATTTATCATAAAATTTAGGACTTAGAGCAAAGCCTAAGCAATGAAGAGGGATTGCCATTTTCTCCCACCGAGCCACAACAATCTTATTAATTTCAGGGAAATATCCCGAGAACTTGTTTTCCATCATAATATCTTTAATTTCACCAACCATGTTGTCCATTTTCTCATAAATTCCTCCCATTCTAGGACTTTCACATAATTTAATTAGCAAATAATTTGGTTTGTGATGGCTAATATGTTCTCAACACCTTCCCAAAACAAGTCATCGTTAGTGGTCTTAGCCACATTTTCCCCGGCTGTTCGACTATTTCCGTGCCCACTGCTCATCATTTCCCTCCTAGAATTGAGGACAGTTACTGTTGCTAGTGCCTCCCGACATTTCAATAACTTTCTCAAGAGAATATAATGTGATACAAAACGAGTCTTTGCAACTTTCAATAATTCAAACTTTGAGTATCTGTTGCTAGTGCCTCCCGACATTTCAATAACCTTCTCAAGAGAATATAATGTGATGCAAAAAGTGAATATGCAACTTTCAATAATTCGAACTTTGAGTTTTCTTTGAAAATTGTATCGGTTGTGACGGCTAACGCGGCGAATTTGAAGGCGGCCGAAAGAGAGATCGAGAAGGTATATCCACATATATGTTGGCTCCCTTGTTGCGTACACACGTTAAGTCTTATTTTTAAAGACAATGCAAATGCAATTTTTTGGATATTTGACACTTACAAAAGAGGTAAGGTTGTTGTTAAGTATTTCCTTAATCACACTCATGCGTTAGCAATTTTCAAAGAAAACTCAAAGTTTGAATTATTGAAAGTTGCAAAGACTCGTTTTGTGTCACATTATATTCTCTTGAGAAAGTTATTGAAATGTCGGGAGGCACTAGCAACAGTAACTGTCCTCAATTCTAGGAGGGAAATGATGAGCAGTGGGCACGAAAATAGTCGAACAGCCGGGGAAAATGTGGCTAAGACCACTAACGATGACTTGTTTTGGGAAGGTGTTGAGAACATATTAGCCATCACAAACCAAATTATTTGCTAATTAAATTTTGTGAAGGTCCTAGAATGGGAGGAATTTATGAGAAAATGGACAACATGGTTGGTGAAATCAAAGATATTATGATGGAAAACAAGTTCTCGAGTTATTTCCCTGAAGTTAATAAGATTGTCGTGGCTCGGTGGGAGAAAATGGCAATCCCTCTTCATTGCTTAGGCTTTGCTCTAAGTCCTAAATTTTATGATAAATACTACTTAGAGAAGTTGGCACCCGGTGGAGAGCCTAGAAAAGCTCCTAACAATGACAAGGAAGTTACACTTGGTGTTATGGAGGCGTTTAAAAGAACATCTAAAAATGAGGCTGAACAACTGTTGCAACAACAATTTGCAACTTTTCATACGAAGAAAGGAATATATATAAGAGCTGCAACGCAAGCCGGTGTTGTCACTATGGATGCAATTGATTGGTGGAGTGCGTACGGATCCGAGACACACGAACTAGCCGAAGTAGCAAAAAAAGCTTTTTCCCAACCAATTAGTAGTTCTTCGGCCGAGAGAAATTGGAGTACATACTCCTATATCCATAGTGTGAAGCGGAATCGTTTAAATTCCAAGAGAGCGGATAAACTTCTGTTTATTCACTCGAACATTAGGCTTCAATCGCGTTTTACAGAATCTTATAAATCTGGCCCACACAAAAAGTGGGATATGAACCGGAAAGCGCTTACATAGAAAGCTCAAGTGCTAGATTGGAGGAAATGATGTGGGATGATCTTGATGACGAAGCCACGAAGGGGTTGAAAATGGGAGAGGAAAAAGGCAAGATTAGATTCAGCCTCTTGATTTGTACCAAAAGGTCACAAGGAATTTCTTCCACTTGATTTGTAGCATCTGTTTTGATTTGCAGATTCTGTTTTCATTAGATTCAGCCTCTTGACTTGCAGAATCTGTTTTGAAAGTTTTTCTTATTATGTTTTGATTTTGAACTTATTTTCTACCTTGTAACTTTGTTCTTGTATGGTAGTACCTTCACTATATTAGTAATGGAGATTTTGTTTTGAAGTTTGAACCTTTTCCAGATTTTGTTTGTATTAGTGTATTACAATAGGCATAAGAATATTAAGACATATATCGACCCGGACTATGTGATACACCGTACCGGTTTGTAACGAAATGAACCTGCCCCCCTTCGTATCGAATTCGTCTAGCCTAGCGAACCACGTACCCGAACCGGAGCGCACCGTGATTTATGTGACTATGTTTGGGTTGGGTGTATATATATGATGTTTCATCAAGTTTCTACTGGTATATATGATATATTATCAAGTTTAAGGGGTATATATGACATTCTCCCTTATTAATAACTTTGAAAAAAGAACAATCCATATAAACACTAAACAGTGACTTTACCACATCAACAGGTGAACCGATCAATACTGCAAAAAACCCCGCACCTAAACCGGCGAGTAGATGTGTGAATATACTGTCCGTGAACCCCGGAATTTTCAAAACGAACTACAAAAGTTGAACCAAAAACAATAATACAAACGAGTAAGCAAGTAGATACAACACCATATTCAGACACATAAGTAAAATAGTTAACACAATTCAAACCTGTTTCACGTGATCATAACTCGCGAGTTCTGCAGCATTAACAGTAGCATTTCTAGCAATATTTGGGCCCAAACCAGTCCAAAGTGCCATTAACCCTTCCTGTTTTGGCATCTCAAATTTGTTAACTTATATAACGGGCCAAAAGTAGCCCAAACTGTTACCTCTTTAAGTATGGTGTAATACGCGTTTAAAGCACCAGTGTACCGCCGTGGTGCGCCAGGTGGTAGTTTACCTTCAGCTTGAAGGCGTACTTTCACTAAATCGGTTGGATTAGCCAATGTAATTGCTATAGCACCTGTTTGATGAGAAACAATGGTCTTTATCAACATTAGTAGGCTTGTAAACAAACCGAACAACAAACATGGACTAAACATGTTCGTGTTCATTCGTTTAACTTTAACCAAACAAATGATCACACACGAACAAATAAACAACCACTCAACCAGGATTTCCTTGTTAATGCTCATTTATGTTTGTTAACAGTATAAATGAACATAACTGAGTTAAAACCAAGTTAATCATCCTAGACCAAGTTGTAATGGGCCTAAAAGTTTAATTGAGTATATTAACAAACGTAAATGAATGAGCTTAAACAAACATAAACTAATGAACATAAACAAACTTAGATGAACGAATGTTCACAAACATAAATGAACGAACAAGACATGTGTTCATGTTTGCTCGTTTAACGAAATGTAAAAAAAACTTGTTCATTTTCGTTTGTTTATTAAATAAACGAACTTTTCACCGAAAGATTCACTACATGTTTGGTTCGTTTACAGGCCTAAAGACCAGGGAGAAGATTGTATAAGGTGATATAACCAAGATTAGAGAGAAGTAATGAAGACAAAAGGTAAAAGTTAATTTGTATAAACTTTATAAATGGATTGATCTGGATAGTGTTTTATCTAGAACAAGTCAAAGGAGTAAATTAAATACAAGTGCCACCTCAAAAGAAAAACATCATAAAATCACTCGCCTGTAATCAAAGCAGCAAGTATTTTCTGAAATAATGAAACTTCAGCAAGCATATTACCACCAACACAAAAAGCCTTCACCTGCATAACAATAATAATATTATATTAAATGAATCACCAAACAGATAACCTGGATACTTGATACTTACAGGCTCATACAAACTGATTCTTAAGCCTCCATATATAAACTGGCGATGTAATCCAGGTATGATACCTTTCCAAAGTGCAATTAAACCTTCTTCTTGTGCTATAGTAGCAACAGTACCTAAAAGGCCCTTGTACTTTTATGTACCACATTCATCTTCTAATGTTGCTCGTTTTTGGAGTTGAAGTCGAACTTTAGCAGTGTCGAGAGGGATTGTACATAGCTGCACAAAATTAGGAAATCCAAAATAAATGCTAACATTTTTTTCTAACTAAGTACTGAAAAACTATAAATATTGCTTTTCCAAGTGAAGAATGCAATCTTTTAAAGATTATGATTACAATATACTATCAAATTACAATAAGAATCTAACTTCTTTTAAATAAGCAATACACTTTGGGTGGCTTTCAACTGTTTTGACATCTTATACATAAACCAAAAACCAAATCGACTCGTCAAAATTTGCACCTATAGTTTCACCTTCTTGTGTATATCTTCCAGTCTTTTTTTAAAACAAGCTCAGTAATAAAGCCTAACACACATAGCTAAGAGTGTCAGTTTATGATTTCCAATAACATCATTCATTACAAGTTACAACAACATAAAAAATTCTTAGATGCCCTAGAATAAGAATATTACAATTAATTTTGTTAGGTATATCAACAAATTTGCATGCATAAACATCATAACAATAAACACAAATTGCATATGCAGGTTATAAAATGATACACACATTCAACAATTAAATTACTCTGCCCTAGAATAACAACATTTCATTTAAACTTTTATACGTATACCAGCATAATTAAATGCATAAACATCATAACAATAAACAAAATTTGCAGATGCAGATTACGAAATGATACACGCATTCGACGATTACATCACTCTTCCCTAGAATAACAAATTTTCATTTAATTATTCTACGTATATCAACATACATACATACATTGACACATTCATAAACATCATAACAGTAAACACAAATTACAGATGCAGGTTACGAAATGATACACACATTCAACAATTAAATTACTCTTCCCTATAATAACAACATTTCATTTAAGTATTTAACCGTTTTAGGCGTATCAACACACTTAAATACATTAACATCATAACAGTTAACACAGCAGATGCAGAATATGATATAATGCACACATTCAACGATTAAATTATTCCTGCTAACATTACGAGCTTCAAATCTAACACTCTGCCAATAATAATAATAATAATATATGGAATGGAGATAAACCTCAGCAAAACAGGCGGCGAATGCGCTGCAGAAGAAGGTTCCGGCGAAGGAGATCTGGCTGAGATCCGCCATAACCGGAGGAGATGTGGAGGTGAGGTAGAGCTAGGGTTTTGGTGTCGTTAGATCGAAGGAAAGTGATTGTCATTTATTGTGGACTCAACTGGGAGCGGTGACGCTGGCTGGTTATCCTATTCCTCGTTCATCAACTGTACAACTCTACGAAGGTTGGTTTAAGTATTATTATTTATTTAATTCACTGTATTTCCTGGAATTTTTATACTTATCTACTTTATGAATAAAATGTGTGTTTCTTTAAATATGTTATTATTTATTGAAGTTTTCTAGCCGGATTATGTTGTATTAATCGGGTTTAGGGACGGACAAAAACTTTTTGTAGTGTTATTTGTATGTGAAAATCCTGATCGCCCCCCTTAAGATTAGTGTTAAGTCCCGATGTCACCCCCAAGAGAATAATTCTTGGGTCCGCCACTGATCGGGTTCACACTGGTTTGACTTTGGCGTTTCCTTGGGAAACCAAACCGCTGGCTGTCACTTGACAGTCGTTATGCTACCAAAGATCAGAACTCGCTAGCGTAACACACGATGGAACAAAAACCCGAGTGTGCTTTGGATTCGAACTGACAACCTTGCACAAGACCTGTATGGTTATATCAAGTCTTTCATTGTCATAATTCTTCAAAAGTACACACAAATGAAGAGCAAACTAACTAAAGAATTATATGTATTTGGAACTTTTATACTTATGTCTGCTTTTCCACTATGAATGTATATGAATTTGGAAAGGTTATTTGTTAAATAAATATATAAGATAAAATTGTTTTTATAATAACAATTTTATAAAATTGTTTTAAACAAAACTCAAAAATAAATGTATCATGATGTAGTGAATTTAATTAATAGTCTGTTTAAAAATTTAAAAACCTTGTTTGTTGTTAAAAATAAATAAAAGCATGCTTTTAAACAAACGCTGGATTCAGGTTTTGAGTTCAAATTTATTAATCTTTAAATTAGATGCATTCATGTATTGTTGCTGATTCTTTTAGGATATAAAATCGTGTGGTTGATATGCCTATCAACTTATATTAAAATATATGCACATATAAAAATGACTTTTAAACATATGCCACGAACATCTGGTGTTGAATTTAGCATCGTCCTTAACGCCAAAACTCAACTGAAACATATTCTTTTTTTTGTCAGTGATCTTTTAAATGCATATTTCATTAATTTTCCACGTTTATTAAAACATATTAACTGTGAAAATTTATTTGTCTCAAATAAATGTACTATTCGTCAACAGTACTTGTCATTAAGATTTTGTACCACACAATGAATTATAATTTAAAAATGTGGGGTCTTTGTGTGCTCGTATTACATCTTATGTGTAACCAATAGAAGATGACAATCACATTTTGTATACTAATTTATATATGATTACTCATAATTAACCGATAATAGCTATCACTGCAACTGGCTTCTAGTGTCACTTAGTAAAATTTTCTTATTAACGCATTAGTACAAAAACTAGTTATCACTAATTTAGGTTATGGTCATTGATTTCCCTAATCCGAGTATAGTAAAATACTAAAATGGACTTCTCAATTCAACTTAACCAACAACAAGATAACACAAAACAACATACTCATGCTAAAGTGCTAAACCACAATTGTCATCAAACTCAAACTCTAGGAATGATCATAGCTCTTAGACTATTCTTCATCACCACCATAAACTCCAACTTCTCACTAAAATCCACCTTACTATCTTCCGGACACACCCTCCATTCAAACTCTTGAACCATCCGAGCAATCATCAAACTCACAACCATCATTCCCATCCCCAAACCCGGGCATATCCTTCGCCCCGCCCCGAACGGGATCATCTTCATTCCACACACACCCGTTACATCCACATTTTCACAACCTGAAACAAACCTATCCGGATCAAATTTATCCGGGTTGGTCCACAGTTTCGGGTCCTCTCCAATCCCGGGAATGTATATCTCAATGTGACTACCCATCGGTATATCATATCCCGCGAGTTTTACATCTTCGGTAACCGAATGCGTCAAAGTGATGTAACTCGGAGGGTGTTTTCGTAACAATTCCTTTACAAACGCGTTTAGATACGACATATTTTCAACGTCTTTCTCGTTAATTTTTCGTCCGCTTGTACCCACTACCGATTTTATCTCGTCGTAGATGCGCGATTGGATGGAAGGCCTTTCGATTAGCCTCGCAATGGCCCATTCGATTAAAGTGGAGGTCGAGTCGGCCCCACCATTGAGAAACTCTGAACAAAGAGTAACAATCTCTGGATCTGTCAGTGGGTGGTCCCGCCCCTCCACCGACAAATCAAACAGAGTGTCCACATAACATAACTCCAGCGATGCAGGGTCTCTCATCGCCAGAGTTCTTCGTCTCTGTTCTATAAGCGGGGCCAGCATCTCGAGCTGTAGTTCTCTCACTCGCGATGCTCGCTTCCACTGCCTATAAAACAGAGGCCTCAAGAGTGGCAAAAAGTCATCTAACCTCGGATGGATAGTCATCAAAACCTTTTTCAACATTTCGTCTATTTCCAGTATCGATATCTCATCCATCTCAACTCCAAAACACATAGTTAAAAGTATATAAAACACTGTAAACCGCGCATTCTTCAAAACCCAAACCGCGCCTCCGTTCTCCTTCGCCTCAGATTTCAACTTATTTATAAGCTTATCCATAGCCATTATTCTAACATTCCTAAACATACGCAATCTACTAGCACTAAGCACATTCTGCACCATATTCCTACGTAACGACCTCCAAACCGGACCGTACAATGCCGAATTAACACTAAGCTTGTTGGAACTGAATAACACTCGTGTCGGATTCTCGGGAGGCCTGGTAGCAAAGACATGGCCTTGTTCAATTAACGCTTGATGAATAATATCGGCTCGGGAGAGTATGATCATGGTTCTTGCTCCCATTTGGAGAGTCATGATGGGACCGTATTCGGGCAACAGTTCTCGGACATATTGGAAGAACGGTTTGCCCGAAGCGGCGATTTGGAGTAGGTTGCCAAAGATGGGCCAACCGGGTGGTCCGGGTGGGAGGTTAAGGCGCGGTTTAGCGCGAATGAGGGTGAAGATGATGGATACGAAGAAGGTGAGTGTGGTTAAGATGATGGTGTTAGTGAACTCCATTGATGAATGGATGAAGTGATGGTGGTGTGTAGGGTTTAAGAGTGTGTGTGTGTGTGTGTGTGTGTGTTTTCACAGGTGTCGAATCTGTTTGAGGTATTTTTGTAAGTACGTGAACATCTGTCAAGGTTATATAGCATGAGAATCATGGAATGTGTGTTTAGTGAAAGGTAAAAATTTTGTTTTAACTATGATAAAATAAAACAAAATTTCTTATTTTTTTTAATTACTGAAATTAATTATGTATTAATCGTGTTGATACTATGGGGTGTTTGGGATTCCTTATTTTAGTTTATTATAGCTTATAACTTATGGGTTATAAGTTATAAGATGTTTGGGAAAGTTTGGTTTTGTGAGTGTATAATGTATAAGTTAACACTACTAGAAAACAAGTCATTTTTCAACAAAAGTTTCTTACAAATTTCCTACAAGGAATTCTAACAGATTTCAAACGAATCATCAACAAAATAGTGACAATATGTTTTTTTTTGTTGGAAAACTGTTGCAACTTCCTATGAAAATTTCCTACAAATTTCTTACAAGTAATTCCAACGTATTTCAAACAAATTATCAACAAAATAGTGATAATATGTTTTTTTGTTGGAAAATTGTTGCAACTTTCCAACAAGATTCCAACAAAAAAAATATATTTATTAATTATATTTATTACTTTTGATGAAAATTGTTGGAAAACATTATCTGATTTTGACAATTGGTTTACCTAACATCGTTGTCTATTAATGAGATTGAATTGCTCGTTGTGATGAGACAGGTCAACATGTCTTGTTTTTATAAAGTAAGTCATTACTTTAATATTGGCAAGTTTACGTATCTTAAAAGGTGGTTGAAAGTTGAAACTTTTATCCGGATTGAAGATCATTTTTGTGAAAAAAAAAGGCATGGATTATAATAAATCCAAGGGTTCCAGGGGGTTTTACATGTTTATATGATTATAATTTAGGTTTCGTATAAATTTGAACACAAAACATGTGTAATAGACTAACACTGAGCCTTTATGGACATTGCACATCACATCATCCTCAGTGGATGAATCGACGTTTTTTATGTGTGAAGAAGTGTGCAAGGGTGTGGGCGTGTGGCAAAGCACAAGCCTTGGGCAGTAGGTAGACAATTTGTTATTAAATAACTAGGTAGTGTGTCCAGCGCGTTACAACGGGGCTATATTCTATCTATGCTTGACTTGTAGTCAAGCAAATTAAATATGCGTAGCGGCGGAACGCAAACCTGTTTAGTACCGGGTTAAAGTACCAAAACTAAACAAAACAAATAATAATAAGTTAGTCAACACTCATCTACAATAAATTAACATATATTTAAAATAATAGGGAAAAAATGTGTGTTGGGGAGGCAAACTAACCACAAATGGACGATACTGACGACGACAAATAAATAACCTGCGCCTTGCAGCGTCAAACCGACGCGAGTTCGGTCAACATTGATGACATTGACTCTTAATCGTAAATATAGAATTCGGTCGTTCTCGATGGTACCAACAACATATATCTATAAGGTCAAATTTTTTAATGAAGTTGCTAATAAGAAACAAAAACATTAAAATAAAATAAATTATGGATGACAACACAAGATTAGTCCACGTGAATCAATTAAAAATGTCGCGACACCAACCCATGCTAATTAATATATATTAATATATTATAGTACAATTATATCGGGCAATAATATTGCTTCAACTTACATTAAATTTATTTTATCTTTTGCTTTTCTTTATTTAATTTCATGAGAACCCATTACATACCTTGATGGTTCGTGTTTCTAGAAGCTCTTCTATTTACATGTGTCACACTCCGACTTAGGGTTTAGGCATGTGACCAATATGTGGTAAATGTTTTGTAAATATATCCGAGTTGCGAGTTTGTTTTAACGGAAGTCTTTAATATATAAAATATTTAGTTATAAAATATCGGGTTAAAATACCCATTTAATGTTTACAAAGCTTATTTAATAAAATATATTCTTTTTAGCGGAAGTCTTGAATAAAATATTATAATATTGAAAAATCGGATTTAACTACCCTTTTGATAATTCAAATACCTGTCTTTAGAAAACATAATCCTTTATAATATTTTAATATAAAGTATCTGAGCTACCAGATAGCATCATATAACTATATCTCCAATCTTCTATAATATCTTGCTTGTCTGTTCTAACCTTTCTGATTTCCTGTAAAATGGGTTAGAAAATACGTCAGCACACAGTTGGTAAATGACGATGACGCTTTGTAAAAATCTTTTCAATACCTTTGTGAAACCAACAATAATACCTTTGTGAAACCAACAATAACACCTTTGTTATACTCCAAACATAAGCAATGCAAACCCGATCCTTAGCACATCTAGCAACCTGGGCAAGTATAAATACTCAAGGGTCAACACGAGGTTGGTGAGTTCATAAGTTGTAGTAAAAAGTAGTATATATAGTATATGTAGCATAAGTAGTATATGTGTAAGTAGATTTAGCAACTCGCAACTCGGATAATAATATTTTATAACTGAATATTTTATATATTAAAGACTTCCGTTAAAACAAACTCGCAACTCGGATATATTTACAAAACATTTACCACCTATTGGTCACATGCCTAAACCCTAAGTCGGAGTGTGACACATGTAAATAGAAGAGCTTCTAGAAACACGAACCATCAAGGTATGTAATGGGTTCTCATGAAATTAAATAAAGAAAAACAAAAGATAAAATAAATTTAATGTAAGTTGAAGCAATATTATTGCCCGATATAATTGTACTATAATATATTAATATATATTAATTAGCATGGGTTGGTGTCGCGACATTTTTAATTGATTCACGTGGACTAATCTTGTGTTGTCATCCATAATTTATTTTATTTTAATGTTTTTGTTTCTTATTAGCAACTTCATTAAAAAATTTGACCTTATAGATATATGTTGTTGGTACCATCGAGAACGACCGAATTCTATATTTACGACTAAGAGTCAATGTCATCAATGTTGACCGAACTCGCGTCGGTTTGACGCTGCAAGGCGCAGGTTATTTATTTGTCGTCGTCAGTATCGTCCATTTGTGGTTAGTTTGCCTCCCCAACACACATTTTTTCCCTATTATTTTAAATATATGTTAATTTATTGTAGATGAGTGTTGACTAACTTATTATTATTTGTTTTGTTTAGTTTTGGTACTTTAACCCGGTACTAAACAGGTTTGCGTTCCGCCGCTACGCATATTTAATTTGCTTGACTACAAGTCAAGCATAGATAGAATATAGCCCCGTTGTAACGCGCTGGACACACTACCTAGTTATTTAATAACAAATTGTCTACCTACTGCCCAAGGCTTGTGCTTTGCCACACGCCCACACCCTTGCACACTTCTTCACACATAAAAAACGTCGATTCATCCACTGAGGATGATGTGATGTGCAATGTCCATAAAGGCTCAGTGTTAGTCTATTACACATGTTTTGTGTTCAAATTTATACGAAACCTAAATTATAATCATATAAACATGTAAAACCCCCTGGAACCCTTGGATTTATTATAATCCATGCCTTTTTTTTTCACAAAAATGATCTTCAATCCGGATAAAAGTTTCAACTTTCAACCACCTTTTAAGATACGTAAACTTGCCAATATTAAAGTAATGACTTACTTTATAAAAACAAGACATGTTGACCTGTCTCATCACAACGAGCAATTCAATCTCATTAATAGACAACGATGTTAGGTAAACCAATTGTCAAAATCAGATAATGTTTTCCAACAATTTTCATCAAAAGTAATAAATATAATTAATAAATATATTTTTTTTGTTGGAATCTTGTTGGAAAGTTGCAACAATTTTCCAACAAAAAAACATATTATCACTATTTTGTTGATAATTTGTTTGAAATACGTTGGAATTACTTGTAAGAAATTTGTAGGAAATTTTCATAGGAAGTTGCAACAGTTTTCCAACAAAAAAAAAACATATTGTCACTATTTTGTTGATGATTCGTTTGAAATCTGTTAGAATTCCTTGTAGGAAATTTGTAAGAAACTTTTGTTGAAAAATGACTTGTTTTCTAGTAGTGTTAACTTATACATTATACACTCACAAAACCAAACTTTCCCAAACATCTTATAACTTATAACCCATAAGTTATAAGCTATAATAAACTAAAATAAGGAATCCCAAACACCCCATAGTATCAACACGATTAATACATAATTAATTTCAGTAATTAAAAAAAATAAGAAATTTTGTTTTATTTTATCATAGTTAAAACAAAATTTTTACCTTTCACTAAACACACATTCCATGATTCTCATGCTATATAACCTTGACAGATGTTCACGTACTTACAAAAATACCTCAAACAGATTCGACACCTGTGAAAACACACACACACACACACACACACACTCTTAAACCCTACACACCACCATCACTTCATCCATTCATCAATGGAGTTCACTAACACCATCATCTTAACCACACTCACCTTCTTCGTATCCATCATCTTCACCCTCATTCGCGCTAAACCGCGCCTTAACCTCCCACCCGGACCACCCGGTTGGCCCATCTTTGGCAACCTACTCCAAATCGCCGCTTCGGGCAAACCGTTCTTCCAATATGTCCGAGAACTGTTGCCCGAATACGGTCCCATCATGACTCTCCAAATGGGAGCAAGAACCATGATCATACTCTCCCGAGCCGATATTATTCATCAAGCGTTAATTGAACAAGGCCATGTCTTTGCTACCAGGCCTCCCGAGAATCCGACACGAGTGTTATTCAGTTCCAACAAGCTTAGTGTTAATTCGGCATTGTACGGTCCGGTTTGGAGGTCGTTACGTAGGAATATGGTGCAGAATGTGCTTAGTGCTAGTAGATTGCGTATGTTTAGGAATGTTAGAATAATGGCTATGGATAAGCTTATAAATAAGTTGAAATCTGAGGCGAAGGAGAACGGAGGCGCGGTTTGGGTTTTGAAGAATGCGCGGTTTACAGTGTTTTATATACTTTTAACTATGTGTTTTGGAGTTGAGATGGATGAGATATCGATACTGGAAATAGACGAAATGTTGAAAAAGGTTTTGATGACTATCCATCCGAGGTTAGATGACTTTTTGCCACTCTTGAGGCCTCTGTTTTATAGGCAGTGGAAGCGAGCATCGCGAGTGAGAGAACTACAGCTCGAGATGCTGGCCCCGCTTATAGAACAGAGACGAAGAACTCTGGCGATGAGAGACCCTGCATCGCTGGAGTTATGTTATGTGGACACTCTGTTTGATTTGTCGGTGGAGGGGCGGGACCACCCACTGACAGATCCAGAGATTGTTACTCTTTGTTCAGAGTTTCTCAATGGTGGGGCCGACTCGACCTCCACTTTAATCGAATGGGCCATTGCGAGGCTAATCGAAAGGCCTTCCATCCAATCGCGCATCTACGACGAGATAAAATCGGTAGTGGGTACAAGCGGACGAAAAATTAACGAGAAAGACGTTGAAAATATGTCGTATCTAAACGCGTTTGTAAAGGAATTGTTACGAAAACACCCTCCGAGTTACATCACTTTGACGCATTCGGTTACCGAAGATGTAAAACTCGCGGGATATGATATACCGATGGGTAGTCACATTGAGATATACATTCCCGGGATTGGAGAGGACCCGAAACTGTGGACCAACCCGGATAAATTTGATCCGGATAGGTTTGTTTCAGGTTGTGAAAATGTGGATGTAACGGGTGTGTGTGGAATGAAGATGATCCCGTTCGGGGCGGGGCGAAGGATATGCCCGGGTTTGGGGATGGGAATGATGGTTGTGAGTTTGATGATTGCTCGGATGGTTCAAGAGTTTGAATGGAGGGTGTGTCCGGAAGATAGTAAGGTGGATTTTAGTGAGAAGTTGGAGTTTATGGTGGTGATGAAGAATAGTCTAAGAGCTATGATCATTCCTAGAGTTTGAGTTTGATGACAATTGTGGTTTAGCACTTTAGCATGAGTATGTTGTTTTGTGTTATCTTGTTGTTGGTTAAGTTGAATTGAGAAGTCCATTTTAGTATTTTACTATACTCGGATTAGGGAAATCAATGACCATAACCTAAATTAGTGATAACTAGTTTTTGTACTAATGCGTTAATAAGAAAATTTTACTAAGTGACACTAGAAGCCAGTTGCAGTGATAGCTATTATCGGTTAATTATGAGTAATCATATATAAATTAGTATACAAAATGTGATTGTCATCTTCTATTGGTTACACATAAGATGTAATACGAGCACACAAAGACCCCACATTTTTAAATTATAATTCATTGTGTGGTACAAAATCTTAATGACAAGTACTGTTGACGAATAGTACATTTATTTGAGACAAATAAATTTTCACAGTTAATATGTTTTAATAAACGAGGAAAATTAATGAAATATGCATTTAAAAGATCACTGACAAAAAAAAGAATATGTTTCAGTTGAGTTTTGGCGTTAAGGACGATGCTAAATTCAACACCAGATGTTCGTGGCATATGTTTAAAAGTCATTTTTATATGTGCATATATTTTAATATAAGTTGATAGGCATATCAACCACACGATTTTATATCCTAAAAGAATCAGCAACAATACATGAATGCATCTAATTTAAAGATTAATAAATTTGAACTCAAAACCTGAATCCAGCGTTTGTTTAAAAGCATGCTTTTATTTATTTTTAACAACAAACAAGGTTTTTAAATTTTTAAACAGACTATTAATTAAATTCACTACATCATGATACATTTATTTTTGAGTTTTGTTTAAAACAATTTTATAAAATTGTTATTATAAAAACAATTTTATCTTATATATTTATTTAACAAATAACCTTTCCAAATTCATATACATTCATAGTGGAAAAGCAGACATAAGTATAAAAGTTCCAAATACATATAATTCTTTAGTTAGTTTGCTCTTCATTTGTGTGTACTTTTGAAGAATTATGACAATGAAAGACTTGATATAACCATACAGGTCTTGTGCAAGGTTGTCAGTTCGAATCCAAAGCACACTCGGGTTTTTGTTCCATCGTGTGTTACGCTAGCGAGTTCTGATCTTTGGTAGCATAACGACTGTCAAGTGACAGCCAGCGGTTTGGTTTCCCAAGGAAACGCCAAAGTCAAACCAGTGTGAACCCGATCAGTGGCGGACCCAAGAATTATTCTCTTGGGGGTGACATCGGGACTTAACACTAATCTTAAGGGGGGCGATCAGGATTTTCACATACAAATAACACTACAAAAAGTTTTTGTCCGTCCCTAAACCCGATTAATACAACATAATCCGGCTAGAAAACTTCAATAAATAATAACATATTTAAAGAAACACACATTTTATTCATAAAGTAGATAAGTATAAAAATTCCAGGAAATACAGTGAATTAAATAAATAATAATACTTAAACCAACCTTCGTAGAGTTGTACAGTTGATGAACGAGGAATAGGATAACCAGCCAGCGTCACCGCTCCCAGTTGAGTCCACAATAAATGACAATCACTTTCCTTCGATCTAACGACACCAAAACCCTAGCTCTACCTCACCTCCACATCTCCTCCGGTTATGGCGGATCTCAGCCAGATCTCCTTCGCCGGAACCTTCTTCTGCAGCGCATTCGCCGCCTGTTTTGCTGAGGTTTATCTCCATTCCATATATTATTATTATTATTATTGGCAGAGTGTTAGATTTGAAGCTCGTAATGTTAGCAGGAATAATTTAATCGTTGAATGTGTGCATTATATCATATTCTGCATCTGCTGTGTTAACTGTTATGATGTTAATGTATTTAAGTGTGTTGATACGCCTAAAACGGTTAAATACTTAAATGAAATGTTGTTATTATAGGGAAGAGTAATTTAATTGTTGAATGTGTGTCTCATTTCGTAACCTGCATCTGTAATTTGTGTTTACTGTTATGATGTTTATGAATGTGTCAATGTATGTATGTATGTTGATATACGTAGAATAATTAAATGAAAATTTGTTATTCTAGGGAAGAGTGATGTAATCGTCGAATGCGTGTATCATTTCGTAATCTGCATCTGCAAATTTTGTTTATTGTTATGATGTTTATGCATTTAATTATGCTGGTATACGTATAAAAGTTTAAATGAAATGTTGTTATTCTAGGGCAGAGTAATTTAATTGTTGAATGTGTGTATCATTTTATAACCTGCATATGCAATTTGTGTTTATTGTTATGATGTTTATGCATGCAAATTTGTTGATATACCTAACAAAATTAATTGTAATATTCTTATTCTAGGGCATCTAAGAATTTTTTATGTTGTTGTAACTTGTAATGAATGATGTTATTGGAAATCATAAACTGACACTCTTAGCTATGTGTGTTAGGCTTTATTACTGAGCTTGTTTTAAAAAAAGACTGGAAGATATACACAAGAAGGTGAAACTATAGGTGCAAATTTTGACGAGTCGATTTGGTTTTTGGTTTATGTATAAGATGTCAAAACAGTTGAAAGCCACCCAAAGTGTATTGTTTATTTAAAAGAAGTTAGATTCTTATTGTAATTTGATAGTATATTGTAATCATAATCTTTAAAAGATTGCATTCTTCACTTGGAAAAGCAATATTTATAGTTTTTCAGTACTTAGTTAGAAAAAAATGTTAGCATTTATTTTGGATTTCCTAATTTTGTGCAGCTATGTACAATCCCTCTCGACACTGCTAAAGTTCGACTTCAACTCCAAAAACGAGCAACATTAGGAGAAGAATATGGTACATAAAAGTACAAGGGCCTTTTAGGTACTGTTGCTACTATAGCACAAGAAGAAGGTTTAATTGCACTTTGGAAAGGTATCATACCTGGATTACATCGCCAGTTTATATATGGAGGCTTAAGAATCAGTTTGTATGAGCCTGTAAGTATCAAGTATCCAGGTTATCTGGTTGGTGATTCATTTAATATAATATTATTATTGTTATGCAGGTGAAGGCTTTTTGTGTTGGTGGTAATATGCTTGCTGAAGTTTCATTATTTCAGAAAATACTTGCTGCTTTGATTACAGGCGAGTGATTTTATGATGTTTTTCTTTTGAGGTGGCACTTGTATTTAATTTACTCCTTTGACTTGTTCTAGATAAAACACTATCCAGATCAATCCATTTATAAAGTTTATACAAATTAACTTTTACCTTTTGTCTTCATTACTTCTCTCTAATCTTGGTTATATCACCTTATACAATCTTCTCCCTGGTCTTTAGGCCTGTAAACGAACCAAACATGTAGTGAATCTTTCGGTGAAAAGTTAGTTTATTTAATAAACAAACGAAAATGAACAAGTTTTCTTTACATTTCGTTAAACGAGCAAACATGAACACATGTCTTGTTCGTTCATTTATGTTTGTGAACATTCGTTCATCTAAGTTTGTTTATGTTCATTAGTTTATGTTTGTTTAAGCTCATTCATTTACGTTTGTTAATATACTCAATTAAACTTTTAGGCCCATTACAACTTGGTCTAGGATGATTAACTTGGTTTTAACTCAGTTATGTTCATTTATACTGTTAACAAACATAAATGAGCATTAACAAGGAAATCCTGGTTGAGTGGTTGTTTATTTGTTCGTGTGTGATCATTTGTTTGGTTAAAGTTAAACGAATGAACACGAACATGTTCAGTCCATGTTTGTTGTTCGGTTTGTTTACAAGCCTACTAATGTTGATAAAGACCATTGTTTCTCATCAAACAGGTGCTATAGCAATTACATTGGCTAATCCAACCGATTTAGTGAAAGTACGCCTTCAAGCTGAAGGTAAACTACCACCTGGCGCACCACGGCGGTACACTGGTGCTTTAAACGCGTATTACACCATACTTAAAGAGGTAACAGTTTGGGCTACTTTTGGCCCGTTATATAAGTTAACAAATTTGAGATGCCAAAACAGGAAGGGTTAATGGCACTTTGGACTGGTTTGGGCCCAAATATTGCTAGAAATGCTACTGTTAATGCTGCAGAACTCGCGAGTTATGATCACGTGAAACAGGTTTGAATTGTGTTAACTATTTTACTTATGTGTCTGAATATGGTGTTGTATCTACTTGCTTACTCGTTTGTATTATTGTTTTTGGTTCAACTTTTGTAGTTCGTTTTGAAAATTCCGGGGTTCACGGACAGTATATTCACACATCTACTCGCCGGTTTAGGTGCGGGGTTTTTTGCAGTATTGATCGGTTCACCTGTTGATGTGGTAAAGTCACTGTTTAGTGTTTATATGGATTGTTCTTTTTTCAAAGTTATTAATAAGGGAGAATGTCATATATACCCCTTAAACTTAATAATATATCATATATACCAGTAGAAACTTGATGAAACATCATATATATACACCCAACCCAAACATAGTCACATAAATCACGGTGCGCTCCGGTTCGGGTACGTGGTTCGCTAGGCTAGACGAATTCGATACGAAGGGGGGCAGGTTCATTTCGTTACAAACCGGTACGGTGTATCACATAGTCCGGGTCGCTATATGTCTTAATATTCTTATGCCTATTGTAATACACTAATACAAACAAAATCTGGAAAAGGTTCAAACTTCAAAACAAAATCTCCATTACTAATATAGTGAAGGTACTACCATACAAGAACAAAGTTACAAGGTAGAAAATAAGTTCAAAATCAAAACATAATAAGAAAAACTTTCAAAACAGATTCTGCAAGTCAAGAGGCTGAATCTAATGAAAACAGAATCTGCAAATCAAAACAGATGCTACAAATCAAGTGGAAGAAATTCCTTGTGACCTTTTGGTACAAATCAAGAGGCTGAATCTAATCTTGCCTTTTTCCTCTCCCACTTTCAACCCCTTCGTGGCTTCGTCATCAAGATCATCTCACATCATTTCCTCCAATCTAGCACTTGAGCTTTCTATGTAAGCGCTTTCCGGTTCATATCCCACTTTTTGTGTGGGCCAGATTTATAAGATTCTGTAAAACGCGATTGAAGCCCAATGTTCGAGTGAATAAACACAAGTTTATCCGCTCTCTTGGAATTTAAACGATTCCGCTTCACACCATGGATATAGGAGTATGTACTCCAATTTCTCTCGGCCGAAGAACTACTAATTGGTTGGGAAAAAGCTTTTTTTGCTACTTCGGCTAGTTCGTGTGTCTCGGATCCGTACGCACTCCACCAATCAATTGCATCCATAGTGACAACACCGGCTTGCGTTGCAGCTCTTATATATATTCCTTTCTTCGTATGAAAAGTTGCAAATTGTTGTTGCAACAGTTGTTCAGCCTCATTTTTAGATGTTCTTTTAAACGCCTCCATAACACCAAGTGTAACTTCCTTGTCATTGTTAGGAGCTTTTCTAGGCTCTCCACCGGGTGCCAACTTCTCTAAGTAGTATTTATCATAAAATTTAGGACTTAGAGCAAAGCCTAAGCAATGAAGAGGGATTGCCATTTTCTCCCACCGAGCCACGACAATCTTATTAACTTCAGGGAAATAACTCGAGAACTTGTTTTCCATCATAATATCTTTGATTTCACCAACCATGTTGTCCATTTTCTCATAAATTCCTCCCATTCTAGGACCTTCACAAAATTTAATTAGCAAATAATTTGGTTTGTGATGGCTAATATGTTCTCAACACCTTCCCAAAACAAGTCATCGTTAGTGGTCTTAGCCACATTTTCCCCGGCTGTTCGACTATTTTCGTGCCCACTGCTCATCATTTCCCTCCTAGAATTGAGGACAGTTACTGTTGCTAGTGCCTCCCGACATTTCAATAACTTTCTCAAGAGAATATAATGTGATACAAAACGAGTCTTTGCAACTTTCAATAATTCAAACTTTGAGTTTTCTTTGAAAATTGCTAACGCATGAGTGTGATTAAGGAAATACTTAACAACAACCTTACCTCTTTTGTAAGTGTCAAATATCCAAAAAATTGCATTTGCATTGTCTTTAAAAATAAGACTTAACGTGTGTACGCAACAAGGGAACCAACATATATGTGGATATACCTTCTCGATCTCTCTTCCGGCCGCCTTCAAATTCGCCGCGTTAGCCGTCACAACCGATACAATTTTCAAAGAAAACTCAAAGTTCGAATTATTGAAAGTTGCATATTCACTTTTTGCATCACATTATATTCTCTTGAGAAGGTTATTGAAATGTCGGGAGGCACTAGCAACAGATACTCAAAGTTTGAATTATTGAAAGCTGCAAAGACTCGTTTTGTATCACATTATATTCTCTTGAGAAAGTTATTGAAATGTCGGGAGGCACTAGCAACAGTAACTGTCCTCAATTCTAGGAGGGAAATGATGAGCAGTGGGCACGGAAATAGTCGAACAGCCGGGGAAAATGTGGCTAAGACCACTAACGATGACTTGTTTTGGGAAGGTGTTGAGAACATATTAGCCATCACAAACCAAATTATTTGCTAATTAAATTATGTGAAAGTCCTAGAATGGGAGGAATTTATGAGAAAATGGACAACATGGTTGGTGAAATTAAAGATATTATGATGGAAAACAAGTTCTCGGGTTATTTCCCTGAAATTAATAAGATTGTTGTGGCTCGGTGGGAGAAAATGGCAATCCCTCTTCATTGCTTAGGCTTTGCTTTAAGTCCTAAATTTTATGATAAATACTACTTAGAGAAGTTGGCACCCGGTGGAGAGCCTAGAAAGGCTCCTAACAATGACAAGGAAGTTACACTTGGTGTTATGGAGGCGTTTAAAAGAATATCTAAAAATGAGGCTGAACGACAACTGTTGCAACAACAATTTGCAACTTTTCATATGAAGAAAGAAATATATATAAGAGCCGCAAAGCAAGCCAATGCTGTCACTATGGATGCAATTGATTGGTGGAGTACTCACGGATCGAGACACCCGAAGTAGCAAAAAAAGTTCTTTCCCAACCAATTAGTGGTTCTTCGGCCAAGAGAAATTGGAGTACATACTTCTATATCCATAGTGTGAAGCGGAATCGTTTAAATTCCAAGAGAGCGGATAAACTTGTGTTGTTTATTCACTCGAACATTAGGCTTCAATCGCGTTCTACGAAATCTTATAAATCTGGCCCACACAAAAAGTGGGATATGAACCGGAAAGCGCTTACATAGAAAGCTCAAGTGCTAGATTGGAGGAAATGATGTGGGATGATCTTGATAACGAAGGGGTTGAAATTGGGAGAGGAAAAAGGCAAGATTAGATTCAGCCTCTTGATTTGTACTAAAAGGTCACAAGGAATTTCTTCCACGAACCCGTACCGGAGCATACTGCGATTTATGTGACCATGGCCTTGACATTTTATATCAATAATTAAGTCAATATCCTGTTATGATTTCTACTCGTACTTATACTTAGAATTTTTCACTAGTTATAATAAATAGAATTATTTTTGTTAAAGTTTGTTACCAGTACAATATTAAGCATGTAGACAAAACAACTCACACCTGATGAGGAAATTCAAAATAAAAAACATTTGGGACGGGTATGTTTCATCTTTTAAAATATTTTCCATCAAGTTTATAAAAATATGAGAAAGGTTAAACACACTTGATTTTTATGAAGTATGTAAATAACACTTTCCGTCCTTTAAGTTTATTCTATTTTCAGAAATTCTCATGGGTATATAGATTTAAAAGCTTTATAAGAATAAGAGTAAAATGGTCCTTTATTGAATCGTTTTTGATCAAATGGATAAATTTGATATTTTAACTAGTTTTTATGGGGATACATGATATTGGAAGTTTGTATTCGGTATATATAACATATATGATGTTTCAAATATTTTTAAGGGTATATGAAATTCTCCCTAAAAATAATGAATGCAGTAAATATGACTACAAGATCCATACATTTAAAGCAATATCTAACTGGTTCTTTTTTCTAATCTGTCTGATCTCTTGTCACATGCAATTTATGTTTTGGCAGGTGAAGTCTAGAATGATGGGAGAATCGGTTTACAAAAGTACAGTTGATTGTATTGATAAAACCTTACGAGTCGAGGTAAAGTTATATTTGTCATGTTTTGAATAACCATATTCTGTTGTCATGTCGTGATTATTTGAGTTCCTGTTTTGCAGGGAGTCCTTGCATTTTACAAAGGATTCTTACCAAATTTCGGTAGGTTAGGATCATGGAATGTTATAATGTTTTTGACACTTGAGCAAGATCTCTTTAACAAATAATTTGTTCCAAAATTAAGATTTATTTATCAACATTGATTTTTTTTCAATTGCATTACAGGCAAAAAAAATATTTTCAGTATAGAATCCCTAAGTCCTCGTGTTGTTCGTTCCATTATTGCATTCTTTTGTGACGGTTCAGGTAATGCTATAGTTCATGTTGCCTCCTGTCATGGACGTGTAGTTCGATTTTTACATTCATATGGATTCAAGTGAGATATAAATTTACATATGAACTATCATTTGCTTTACGCAATATATACACCGTGTATTTACATTCTAAATGTATTTACGTTTTTTATATAATATATGATTATTGTGTGGTTAGTTAGCAAACAATGGTTTCATAAGAGATCATTCATTTAAATTGAAATTTAATATGATCCAACACACACACACACGATATATAAATATTATATAGTAGATTAGTATCATCCAATAAGTCTAATGATTTAGTTTTTAACTAGTGTTATACTGTTATAAGGGGCCTTTATCAAATACCACACAATAAAACTTAACAAATCTGTATGAATGAACATAGATGATTTTAATAAGGTATAAGCAAAAATGAATTTAGTAAAATTTAATAATTGGTTTGAGTCATGAAATTCAGTGATCACTTTATTTATTTTTTTTAACGGTCAACAAACACAGAATGCCTAGGTAATACGTACGATACACATGAAATTCAATGATCACTTTATCTTTTTTTTTTGAACGGTTAACAAACATATAATGCCTAGGTACCGTGCACGAGGTGAGCGGAAAACCGATTAATCGAAAAATCGAAATGAAACATTAACCGAGGGTTAATTTTTTGTTTTATTTAAAAGCTGAATTTTGAGTTTCGGTTTGGTTTTCCATTTAAAAAACGAACCAAATTGGTTGATGGTGATGAAGACCGGGAAACTTTGAAGATGAACAAGACGATGAATGAAGACTGTGACTAAACTTTAGTTTTTTTTATTATTAAAAACTGTTTGAATTTTAAACTCTACTAGTCTAACAAATTTGTATTCGTATGGTTTCACGCCACACACACCTATTTTTTTTATTTTTTTTGTATCTAATATATTTATGGTACTCTAATACGCTCTTACAAACTTAAAATAATCATCTTCATTTTTAATTTTTTTTCCGCAATGTCTACACATAATTGGACCCCCCCCCCCCCCCGACTATAACCGAAAATCGAACAATTTGTATATTCAAAAATCCGATGACTTCAATTTCAATTACGACATCATAGCCGTGCTAGCGCGACTAGCCCGGGTGGGGTTTGTCAAACCCAGTAGTACTACTCCATATAACCCCGCGATCCCATCCTATCGGTTCAAGGTAACGTGAGGACTTTAAGTGATATAAGGGCATCTAGTATAAACTTGTGATATATAAGAAACTACATAAATCCAAAACAAGTCGCTGCGTTTTCCTCTAGAAAACAGTATGTAAGTATATCCATGTTTTCTCCCCGAAAACAAGTATAGACAAATGTGGTGTTTTCAATCCAGAAAACAAGTAAGGAAAATGTTTTGTGTTTTCAATCCAGAAAACAAGTATATGAAAATAGTTGAGTTTTCAATCCAGAAAACAATGAGAAGTGTTTTGTGTTTTCAATCCATAAAACAAGTATACTAAAATAGTTTTGTGTTTTCAATCCAGATTACAAGGAAAATGAATGAACTCACCTAGTGTCGCGTGTAATAGACTTTTCTCAAAACCAAAAGGATGCACTTGACTCGCTAATCGTTACCTAGTACAAGTGTTTAAGTTATGCGAATGTGTTTAACAACAAATCACTCTAAAACCCGAGTACGAGCTCACACACAAACACAAACTTGACACAATAACTCTTTGGTGATAATAAGTAATGTCAATTGTACCAAAAAGTCTTAACATGTATCCACACACCATATCATGACAAATACACCAAACATTCATCATACAACTTAACTTATGATCATTCATTTCACAAGACAGATTCTAGCATGTACAAACTGATTTTGTTCACTATTCAAAACCTAAAAGATAAATTATACAAAATTTATCACAGTAGAATATACTAATTAGGTTTCTCAAACAATTTTTGTTATATTTTTATCATGTAAACAAAACGCACAATAATTCAATCATTGCATATAGGTACCAACAATTCAGCATCTTGCGCAAAAAAAAGTTGTTTCATGGTTCTCTCAACTCATTTATCCAAATTGTACAAGTCCAATTGGGTTGTCTTCTAGAATCATAATTATAAGTTCCAGAACTGGAACCAATCCATTTTAACTTTCCAATAAAGAGTTATGATGTTGGGAAGACATACCGGAATATGACTCCCCGTATAAGCTTTGACACATGTTTTTGTAAAATCATATAAACTATTCAAATCTTGTCCAAAAATTATAAAATTTACCTTTCAAGAAATTAGACTCAGAATACTATATCCTAGAACAAGAATCGATCAATAATAATCGTTTAACATCAAGTTACAAACCAATAAATAAACGAGAACGAATTTGTCAGCAAACAGTTATCATCAAAACTCAAACCCTAACATGTTTATGTCATCCCTAGGGTTCTAAATCATCAATTAACATTATAATCATCAAAGTTATAGAGATTGAACATCTAGGGTTTCATAATAACTCATCAAAACATAAAAATTGATACATAAAACTTACCAATTAACGTTAGGAATCGTGTGAATCACTCAAAGACACCTCTAATTGCAAGATTAAGATTGAATTAAAGGTGATTAGGGTTTGTTGGGTGTTTGACATCGTGAAAAAGAGAGAGCAAAGATGTGTTGATGGTTTTGGGATGGGAGTTAGGGTTTTGTTATTTTATTAATATTATATTTAATCATATTTACAAGAATGACTTTTTTTGAATGAGTTTTGGCTTTAAAAGAACCTTTTAACACCAAAATGAATTATAATCGAATCATTACGACCAAAACACTATCCGGATTTTATAAAAGTAAGGCCTCATTGTTACTTTATAAATTCTACTTTATAAAAGTTGAAAACGTATAAGTGACCAGATCAAAGTTTCACACAACAAGCTACAAACTAAACACATAATCATTTTGCATTTAATTTCACATAGATAATATTATCAACATATGATTGAGGTATTTTTTTATATAATAACTAATAACATGTTAAAAGGGATTACTGTACTAAATCGTGTAACACATAAAATCATCCAACACGTAACAATTATATTTGAATTATTTAAATATATATGATTCGACATTAATCACCAACGTTACCGACGGACTCATGTGTGTGACTCATTATTGGCTTGTGTAAATGTTATGCATGATGTTTAAGACAAAAAAGTTCATGTTAACGTGAAAGTGCGGGGTGTCACAATGGTGACTCGTCCCTAACGTCTGCCACGTGTCACCCGGATGCGACACGTGTCGCTGAGTCATAACGGACCATCGCGTATCGCGATGGCCTTATTCCTGGACTTATCGCGTATCGCGATGGGTTCCCGTATACAATTTTTCATTCTTGGTCCATCAAAGCGCCACATTGTGACTTTCGCCGTCGCCATCGTCCTCGCCTGTGTGTGTGTGTGCGTTGGGTGCTCCGCACCCTCCGCTAGGACCACTAGGTGCATGTTTGGCATGTGGGATGGAATTTATTTACCTTATTTATACCCTGTGAAATGCTTCCAGCTGTTTTCATCTTTCCATATGGGATGAATTCTTTCTTTTCTCTTTTCCTTAATATCAGGGGTGACTTATCGTATGAAATCTATTTATTCCTTGTTTTCTTAACATATAATGATTTTATTTCCTTATCTTATTTTCTTATTTATTTATCTAAACAAATATTTTTGGTCATTTATCATTATTAACTTGTCAAATTTTGGATCGAAATTTTGGGGATGTTACAACATGGTAGTGATGTGGCAAAACATTTTTCACTTTTTAGTAAAACCTTTATGCATGCCTAAACGATCTCACAAAGATTTTTTTCAATGAAGACCATATGTAGTCAAAACACCCCACCCTTAGGCATTTTGCGCCATGTGGCATCCCCGTCATCAAATGAGAGTTTTGTAAAAAATGGCGTAGTGGTCAAAACGCCATAACTCTCCTACAATAATTAAATTTATTCCTCTCTCTCTCTCATCTCCCTACACACAACTTTATTAAAACTCGTGTCAACTTCGCATTTTGTAGAAAACGCCACCCCAAAACGCCTAGGAGGCGGTGCTCCCCGGCGTTATAGAGGAAAACGCTTGGGATACCGCCACCGCTACAGGTGGCCTAAGAGGAAATGAAGGTATAAAAGGTGTTAGTGGTCATCAACAATGGTGGGTGATCGAATATGGTTATGTTTATTTGATGGGTGGGTAAAATCAGTGAAATAGATTAGTTTATAATGTTTTGGTTATTTTACTTAGTTGTGTAATCACAAGTATAGTATAAGCAAACGTATGTCGCTCATGCCTTGTCACCTAGTAGTGTGTGTCACTTGTGCTTTGGGGTTTGCGTTAAACCAAATCGAACTAAACGAACATAAACAATAACCAAATGTTTGATTTTATGTTTTCATAAAACAAAATTTCGGTTGGGTTTCAATTTTTTTTAACTAAAATTGAAAAACTGAATCAAACCAAGATTATGGACAAAATATTTTAGTGTTGAAGCGACTCAAATATTTTAATTTCATATGTTTAATGATTAGTCAAACACTAAAACTAATGTTAACAAATAACTTATGGCATATATTCATTGTTTGGAGTTTTGACCAAGTTTTCATTTAGCCTAAAAATCTTAAACTTGTTGGAAATATCTACATCACTTGATAATCCCTTGCTTCGTATTATCAACAGCTTGGGTATAAATCAACATCAAAACTATCATAGATGTGAAAAGTAATTTTCTAAATATATATGAAGGGGTCAAAAGTGCCAAGATGGGTATTTTCATCAGGTATGACGGGGTGTTCAGAAAAATCCGAATCCGAAATATCCGAAAATCCGAATCCGAAATTTCGGATATCCGAAAATTTGGATATCCGAATCCGGATATCCGAAAATTCAGATTCGGATTTGGGTAGCATTTCTGATAGATTTCGGATAGTTCGGATATCCGAACTATCCGAAATATTAGGTTTAATATTTTTTATTTAATATACAAACTATTAAGAGTTAAGACTCTTAACTCTTATTCTTTCTTATCTCACGCCACTCCTAGCCTACCTCTCATTTCTTCTCTTTCTTTCACTTCCAGTGGAGTAGATCAAACAACCAACATGCAATAGTTTTGCCTCCATGATATCTCACCGTCAGTCCGTAAGCATCCACCACCTCTAGCCCTCGTCTCACCTTCGTCACCATAGGCCTCGTCAGGTGTCACCACAAGCCTCGTCAGTTCGTCAATCATCACCACGACCCTCATCTTTGTTCTCTGAAGATGTTTGTTTAAGAAATTGTTTATTTTGAACAGTGATTGTGTGTTAGTTTGTATTTTGAACAAGTGAAGAAACACTAGGTGACCCCGAGTAGATTATGGATAATCTGGGGGTTAAGTAATGTTTCCCACGAGGGTTAGGTCCGGCAGAGATGGTTATTCCGATGACCTGCAAAACAGACACCGTGAGCTCGTCACTGAGAAGGGGGGGGGGGGTTCCTCCTTGTGACCACCCTCCGGCGTGAGAATCAGACTAGATTGCTCTGAATATAAGTGTATATAAAGAGATATTGCTAGAGAAGATAAGATACAAGATAATGATACCGTTCCAAGGTGTTGGAGTATTTATAGCCGAAGGTAGGTTTCCAAGCAGGTACAGCCAGCTGTATAATATTCCTTTTCCACCAACTGTGGGCTACGCACGTGCCATGCTGGTAGTTGGTGGGTAGGCAGCGGCTGATAGTGACATGGCCGGCTGTGTACTGTTCCTTTTCCACCAACTGCAGGCTATGTACGTGCCACGCAAGGGTTGGTGAGTAGGCAGCGGCTGATAGTGACATTTTGTACTAGAGCGTGCTCCTCGTACTGTTGTCGGTGAGCTGTCACCCTGTGATTGGTTCATGGGCCGCTCTGGTCAGATCTTGTCTATTTTGTCCATACCTTGGCAGGTATAGTACAAAAGACCTTCCAGAAGCGTACGGACTGGCTCATTTGGGCGGGAGTGTTCTCGCCTTGCTCATTCCTTCAGGTGACATTACTGAATTATTGAGTTAGTGCCTTATGCGTATAGCCTTGCTGTTAGTGCGGATAGCCTTCCCTGATGGCTTGTACCCGCAGCTGCGGGAACAGGCGGGGTACTTCACCATTGGGAGGCTTTTCCTGCGGGAACAGCTGGCGTACTGCGCGTAAGGTCTTCATCTCTGAGCATGGTTGGTCCTTGCGCAGACGTCCCTCTTTAAGGTGAGTCTTGCGGGTCCAACTGGGCTCTGCTGGGACCTACCTCTTCAAGTCCCCCCAGTCCAATGTTCTTCTCATGAATTGTTAATAAGTGAGGTGAACTTTTGGACTTAAGCAAGGGGTTTTGAAAAGGGTTTTTAGTTTTAAGGTTTTCCGTGGGGATTCTTCCCGCGGTTTTCCTAATGTCACTCGCAGAAATTCCCGACTTTTCTGCCTGATCTTTGGTTGTGATGCGGGTAGGTGTTTAACCCCTTCGCACATCGGGAGCGTTGAGTTTCACTTGCATAGATTCTTCACGAGATTTTGGTAGTTTCGGACATAGTGATCAGTTATGTTAAACCACCAATTCCGCCTTGAAGTTTCAAACAAGGTAGTTCTCAACGTTCCCGCTATGCGGAGGTGCTATTTCTCTTTCCGCAAGCACGGTCCAGAAGATCCTTCTTGGTTTCAATTCCCTGCAAGTGCTAAGTATGTGAAGGGTTTCGCCTTGACACTGTACCCGCACTCGTCTTATAGTTTCTTTACTTCCAAGGTATTCTTGGCTTCAATTCCCTGCAGGTGCTAGGTATGTGAAGGGTTTCGCCTTGACACTGTACCCGCACTTGTCTTACGGTTTCTTGGATACCAAGGTAAGGGGGTATATTCCCTCTTATTTTTGAATCTTTGAATCTTTTTGAATTTCTTTGAAATTCGAAGAGTTGGTGAAAGGATAAGAACAGTCCAAACTATTGAAGGGACGTTAGCGTCCGACGGTTTCTTCTGACAGTTTCAGGACGTGCAGGAAGTTATGACGACGTGACAGTATGTGGTCATTCCAGACGCTTTTTCAGGCGCGTGGGCGCGAGTTTTCGGGCGCGTGGGTGCGGATTTTACGGCGCGCGTCCTGTCAACAGCTGTTGCCAGCTTGCTTTTTCCACGTGTCATAGTTTCATTGCACCAGCGCTTTTCTCTCTCCTCCGCATTAAATTCATCGCATTCATTGCGATGAGTATATAAAGGGGGAGAGGGTTCATCTTAATCCACACTTTTACTTCTCTCTTCTTCTTCTAAACGATTTCCGGCGAATACTCTAAGCTTTGTCGAGCATTCTCCTGAAATCGTTCCTTCTTTACTTCTAAAACATGTCTTCTGCTCACGATCTTGAAGCTACCACCGAAGAGTTTGACGTGTACGTCGAGAACCCGACGTCTACGTCTGATAATTACGATAAGAGCACTGCTGGCGAATGCCAGTGTGCTCTTCCCATCGAGCTTTACCAGTATATCATCAGGAAGTTCATGCTCGAGCCATTCGAGCCTGAGTTTTCTGAGCCTCACCAGACCGTGTATGATGCCCCCAAGGGCAAAATAGGGGTATATGCCGCCTTCTTCGTCTATGGGAATCTCAGGTTCCCATTGACGAAGTTTGTATACCGTGTCTTGGAGAGACACGGTGTACACCTGACGGAGGTACATCCAATGGCGATCGCCAAGATCCGCCATTTTGAGTGGGTGTGCCTCATTCTTGGCATGGAGCCCCATGTTGACCGCCTGATGACCTTTTACTCCTGGAGGTGCATCCAAGGCTGGTACACCCTGGTCACCCGGATCAAGGGTTTGAAGATCTGCGCTACCGAGCGCAGTCTTCGGTCTTGGAAGCGGGAGTTCTTTTACATCTCTGCCCGTGTCGTCCCTATTGCGATGACATTCAAGAACGGGAGAGCACTCCCCAGCCTTCACGCCTCCAACTACCAGGAGGCGGAATGGTTTGCCAAGATTTCCCGGATCTAGTCTCCGGTTTACCGCTTTGCGGAGTCCGGGATGGTGATGCTCGGTATGAGCCGGGTGTAGAAGGATGCTGGGGCGGAGGCACCACAGATTCCCATCGTCCTTGAATACGGTTTGAACTTTATCCCTTACGGTATGCTCCGTCTTCTTTATTGATTTAGGGTTTTATTCTAACTCTTTTTATTTCAGAGGGGAATGACTTGCAGTCGCTCTTGCATCCGCGGGAAGCTGATGGTCCCGCTCGGCTGGGTACTCGTGCTCTTGACGAGAACGAGTTGCCCATCCTCGAACAGACGGCGGATCGGTTTGTGGAGGCCTACCCGCCAGGCCACGAGATACTGAGTGCCACGCGGCCAGGTAAAAGACTATTTAACCCTCGCCCACTCAATGCTCAAACCTCTGCTGGAATTCCTCTAATCTTGTCATCTTCTGATGAGGAATCCGCAGATGGTCATTTCCTTGCGCGGAAGAAGAAGGCTGTCGGCGGGAAGGGTAAGGCGAAGGTTGCCTCCACTGCCGATCAGGGGAACCGGTCTGAGTCGGAGACCGAGAGTGAAGAAGCGGCGGGGAACCCAGGTGGTGTTGAGACCACTGCTCCGGAGGTTGAAACGGCTGTCACATCCGAGCAGCCCAGGACGACGACGGTGACCGGTACGAAGAGACCGGCTCCATCGGGTTCGTCCCCGCCTGTTCGCACCTTCAAGCTCAAAAGGACCCGTAAGTGTACATAACTTTAACTTCATATCTTTCCGCTATTATACTTATATATCTTGTCTTCGTGCAGGCGTGGATGCTACGGCATTCCAGAGTGGAGCGGGAGGGAGCAGCTCTGGACCCATGAAGGTAGGTTTGGTCAACCTACCCGAGGCGATGACCCAGGCGGCTACGCCTGCTTGCAGTACTGGTTCAGTTGCTCATCCCGTTGAGCCAACTGTTCCAGCTGTAACATTATCCCCGCCGGCTGTCAGTGCCATTTTCACAGAATCCATCACTGAGCCAGCGGTGATTTCTCTTGCGGGTTCTTCCGCAGCCGCGGCCACGGTTGTGAGTTCACCTCCGGTGAGTTCACCTCCGTTGGTTTCCACCGCGGCAGCCTCCACCATGCCTCCTCCGGCGCCTGCGACTACGGCCAGTCCTTCAGGTACGTTTGGGGTTGGGGCGTCTAGCCAATCCTTGCCTCCTTCCCGTCTCCTTGACCTTTTGGATGGATATCCCTTAGGTTCAGGTGATGGGTTTGGTGGCTATCGGCCTGTTGTCGACCCTACAGGTGCGTAGGGTTATTTTGGCCTATATCCCTTTCATCATTTCTCTCTCTTAACTGTTTTTTGTTTTATTGCAGTTCGTGATTCCAACGAGGTGTACGCTCCTCGGTGGAATATCCGACGGGGAACGACCCTCCGGACTGCTGAGGAGTGCGTCGAATGGGCGCGTCACGCCGCCCCAAGTGGTGCGCTGGGGGAGGCCATGGCCAGCTACCAGGAAGGTAGGCTGTCCAACGAGCTCCGAATCTTCCTCGCCCGGATGCAGCCGCGCGTCGAGCTACTTTGTCGTGAAAACGACAAGTTAAAGACGGCGCGTAGCCTTGAAGTGGCTCAGGCGCGGGCTATCCGGGAGGAGAATGCGAAGCTTGCCGCCGTTGCTGCGGAAAAGGAGAAGGCCTTCAAGGCCCTCGAGGTTGAAGTTCAGGCCCGGCTCGAGGCCCGTTCCAAGGCTGCCCAAGTTGTTAACGAACAGCTTCGGCTGGCCAAGGAAACTGCACGGAACGCAACCGAGAGGGCCACCAAGGCTGAAGCTGTTGCTGAGCCTCTACGCATCGAGAATGAGGAACTTAAAGCCAAATTAGAGAGGCTCCAGCAGGCTCATGATGCCTTGGCCATGGAAGATGCCAAGAAGCTCCAAGAAATCTTGGACCAGAGGGGGGTGCTTGACCACACTGAGCGTAAGCTAAAGGGCGTCGAAGAGGCTGCAGCCAAAGATGTGTTGCTTGCCAACCTTACAAAGAACGAAGCCGAACACGCCCGTAATGAAGCTCAAGCTGCCCTCCAGGAGGCTCTGGTTACCAAAGAATGGCTTATTCGAGAAGCGCTGTCACAGGTATGCGCAGTTTCACAATTTCTTTACGCTTTTCCTTACACTTAGAAGAGTTTTTGATATACTTCTGTTTTATAGGTTGTGCATCGGGTCTTCACGAACACATCATATGACGATGCGATGAGCGCAGCCCTCAACGCTTCTCATGAGGATGGGGAAAAGGCTGGCTTCCTGCTTGGTCTAGGGTTTGTTGAACAAGGCATCCCGCCTTCCAACTTCCCTCTTTACGATGTGGATACTGAAGCTGCTTATGACCAAACAGTGAATCAGTATGCTGCCTTCCCGCATCCGGTGGGGGAGAAGGTGAACGAGATTAGTGCTGCTGATGATGGGCTAACTCTTCTCAGGCTTTCCTTGAACCGCCACGCTCTACTGATTGTGCGGGTCCAAGTGGGAGTAGTCCTGAAGCTTGATCCTTTAGATCCCTTTCTACCATTAGAGTAGATTTTCATTTTTGTATAGATTTTTATTCTTGTACGCGGGTATGTGCCCAGCAATTCTTGTAATATTTGAATTTTGATGGAATACAAATCTTTTGTTAAGGCTTTGCCTTGTAAACCTTATATGTTTTGCTCATGCATATTCTAGTTTAACTTGGCAATTTCCTAAGTACTTTGGATAAGTTAACCTTTCCACGTGGTAGATAATAGGTTAAAGTTCTGCTTCCTCTTTCGTGATTGTGCGGGTAAGACCGTCACTTTCACTTAGTGGGATGGCTAAACTTTACCTATGTCTGATCTGCGTGGAGGTTTTCCTTATCTTTTCCTTAGAAATTTACTAAGTGTTTTGAATAAGTTAACCTTTCGACGCTGCGGTTATTAATAGGTTAATGTTCAGTTTCCTCTATCATGATTGTGCGGGTAGGACCGTCACTTGCATTTAGTAGGATGACCAAACTTCACCTATAACTGACCTGCGTGAAGGTTTTCCTTATCTTTCCCTTAGAAATTTTTACCGTTTTATGTGTTTATGCGGGTTTTGCCGCCTTCCACACGCAACGACTTACTTCTTCCCATATTTATGCGGTGAATACCGGCACATCAGAGTGGAAAGTTCATAAGTATAAAGGTAAGGCTATCAACACAATGTGATAAAGGAGAATCATTTCCATTAGAAGTGGCTCTAGGCCTTTTCTTTACAAGTTTGGAATTGATCTACATGTAACATTTGCGTAATTGAGCTCCATTCCATGTTCTTGGGATGGGAGTGCCATCGAGCCTTTCAAGCCGGTATGCGCCCTTTCCCAAAACTTCTTTGATAATGTATGGTCCTTCCCAGACCGGACCAGCTTTCCTGGGCGCTCTTGGTTTGAAGTCTCGTTGTTACGCAATATGTAGTCTCCTACACTGAAGTTGTCGAGTTTTACCCGCGTGTTGTGGTACTTTTGCATTTGTCGCTTGTAGTTCTCTTCACGCACTGCGGCTAAGTCTTTGCGTTCTTCGGTTAGCATAAGGTCTAACCGTCTTTCCGCATCATTGTCTTCTGGCTGAATCAAGACCCTTGGTGAGGGTAAACCAATTTCGACCGGGACCATGGCTTCAGTGCCATAAGTGAGGCTGAAAGGGTTTTCTCCCGTACTGGCCTTTTTCAGCGTTCTGTTTGCCCAAAGGACGTGTGGGACTTCGTCCACCCAGCCGGATCTGTGTTCCAAGAGTCTTTTCTTTATGCGTCGACGATGCTTTTATTTGCTCTTTCCACCTCACCATTACCCTGCGGGTGCGCCACTGAGGTAAAGGTGTGGGTGATTTGAAGTTCTTCCAGCCACTCTTGTAGCTTCTTGTCAGCAAAGTTGGTGCCGTTGTCGCTCACCAAAGTCTGTGGAAGTCCAAAACGACAAATAATAATTCCCAAATAAATTTTTTGATATGT